>NW_026125746.1:0-134446 GCF_943737965.1 Phodopus roborovskii
TGGAGGAGTGCACTTTCTCCACATCCTCTCCAACATAAGTCACCACTGGTGTTTCTAATGTTAGACATTCTGGCAGGAGTAAGATGGTATCTCAAAGTTGTTTTGATTTGCATTTCCCTGATAGCTAAGGATGTGGAGCATTTTCTTAAAGTGTCTTTCAGCCTTTTTGATTTCCTCCATTGAGAATTCTTTCTTCAGTTCTGTAACCCCATTTTTTAATAGGGTTATTTGGTGTTTTGTTGACTAGTTTCCGAGTTCTTTGTGTATTACGAGATCAGCCCTTTGTCGGATATAGGATTAGTGAAAATCTTTTCCCAGTCAGTGGGCTGCCGTTTGGTCTTGTCAACTATGTCCTTTGCCTTACAGAAGCTTCTAAGTTTGAAGAGGTCCCATTTATTAATTTTTTCTTTCAGTGTCTTTGCCCCTGGAGTTATGTTCAAGGCAGCGGTTTCCTATACCAATTTGTTCGTGGGTACCTCCTACTTTCTTTTCTAAGAGGTTCAATGTGGCTGGATTGATATTGAGGTCTTTGATCCATTTGGACCTTGAGTTTGGTGCGTGGCGACAGACATGGGACTATCTGCTGTCTTCTACACACCCTCATCCAATTGTGCCAGCACCATTTGTTGAAGATGCTGTCTTTGCCCCATTGTATAATCTTAGATGTTTTGTCGAAAATCAGGTGTTCATAGGTACGTGGACTAATATCAGAATTTTCAATTTGATTCCATTGGTCTACCTGTCTATTTTTTATGCCAATACCAGGCAGTTTTCAGAACTATAGCTCTGTAGTAGAGCTTAAAGTCAGAATGGTGATGCCTCCTGATGTTCTTTTATTGTAAAGTGTTGTTTTGGCTATCCTGGGTCTTTTGTTTTTCATATAAAGTTGATTATTATCCTTTCAAGGTCGGTGAAGAATTGTGGTGGGATTTTAATGGGGATTGCATTGAATATGTAGATTGCTTTTGGTAAGAGTGCCATTTTTACTATGTTTATTCTATCTAACCAAAAGCATGGGAGATCTTTCCATTTTCTGGTATCTTCTTTAATTTCTTTCTTTAGAGTCACAAAGTTCTTATTATATAGGTCTTTTACTTGTTTTTGTAAGCATTACACCAAGATAGTTTATGTTGCTTGTGGCTATTGTAAAGGGTGATGTTTCTCTGATTTCTTTCTCTGTCTCTTTGTCGTCTGAAAAAAATAGGGCTACTGATTTTTTTGAGTTTATCTTGTATCCTGCTAGTTTGCTGAAGGTTTTTATCAGCTGTAGGAGTTCCCTGGTAGAGTTTATTGGGTCGCGTATGTAAACTGTCATATCATCTGCAAATAGAGACAGTTTGACTTCTTCCTTTCCAATTTGCATGCCCTTGATCTCCTTTTGTTGTCTTATAGCATTAACTAGAATTTGTAGTACGATATTGAAGAGATATGGAGAGAGAAAGAGAGCCTTGTCTTGTTCCTGATTTTAGAGGAATTGGCTTAAGTTTCTCTCCATTCAGTTTTATGTTGGAAGTTGGTTTGCTGTATATTGCTCTTATTATGTTTACCTATGTTCCTGTTATCCCTGACCTCTCCAATACCTTTATCATGAAAGGGTGTTGTTGAATTTTGTTGAAGGCTCTTTCCACATCTAGGGAGATAATCATATGGTTTTTCTTTTTCAGTTTGTATATATGGTGGATCACGTTGATTGATTTTCGTATGTTAAACCATCCCTGCATTCCAGGGTTGAAGCCTACTTGATCATGGTGGATGATTTCTGTGATGTATTTTTTGAATTCCGTTTGCCAGTATTTTAATGAGTATTTTTGCATCGATGTTCATCAGGGATTTTGGTCTGTAGTTTTCTTTCTTAGTTGTGCCTTTGTGAGGTTTGGGTACCAAAGTTGTTGTGGCCTCATAAAAAGAGTTTGGCAATAATCCTTCTGTTTCTATCTTGTGGAACAGTTTGAGGAGTTGTGGTATTAGTTCTTCCTTGAATGTCTGGTAGAATTCTGCACAGAATCTATCTGGCCCTGGACTTTTTTTTTTTTTTTGGAAGGCTTTTGATGACTGCTTCTATTTCATTGTGGGTTATAGGTCTATTTAAGTTGTTTGTCTGTTCTTGATTTAATTTTGGTAAGTGATAGTTATACAGAAACTTGTCCATTTCCTTTGAATTTTCACTTTTTGTGGAATACAGATTTTCAAAGTATGATCTGAAAATTGTCTGGATTTCCTCTGTATCTGTTGTTATGTTCCCCATTTCGTTTCTGATTTTGTTAATTTGCATGTTCTGTATCTGCTTTTTCGTTAATTTGGATAAATGTTTGTCTATCTTGTTGATTTTCTCAAAAAAACAACTCTTTGTTGCATTGTTTTTTTTGTATTGTTTTCCTGGTTTCTATTTCGTTGATTTCAGCCCTCAAGTTGATTATTTCCTGGCATCTACTCCTGTGGGGGTGAATTCACTTCTCTCTGTTCTAAGGTTTTCAGTTGGGCTGTTAATTCTTTTATGTGACTATCCTCTGTTTTTTCTTCATATGGGCACTTAGTGCAATGAACTTCCCTCGTAGCACTGCTTTCAAGGTGTCCCATAAGTTCTGGTATGTTGTATCCTCATTCTCGTTGAATATTAGAAAGTCTTTAATTTCTTTCTTTATTTCTTCTTTGACTCAGGAGTGGTGCAATTGCACATTGTTACGTTTCCATGAGTTTGCAGGTTTTCTGCTATTTGTGTTGTTGTTGAATTCCAATTTTAAAGCATGGTGGTCCGATAAGATACAGGGGACTATTCCTATTCTCTTGTATCTGTTGAGGTTTGTTATGTCTCCTAGTATGTGGTCGATTTTAGAGTAGGGTCCATGTGGAGCAGAGAAGAGGGTATATTCTTTTGTCTTTGGATGGAATGTTCTATAGATGTCTGTTAACCCCAGTTGAGACATAATTTCTGTTAATTCTTTTGTTTCTTTGTTGAGTTTCTGATTTGTGGTCCTGTCTAGTGTTGAGAGTGGTATATTGGTATCTCCCACTATAAATGTGTGAGGTTTTATATGAGCTTTGAGTTTTAGTAGTGTTTCTTTTACGAATGTGGGTGACTTTGTATTAGGGGCATAGATGTTCAGAATTGAGACTTTTTGTTGATGGATTTCTCCTGAGATGAATATGAAATGACCGTCTTCATCTCTTTTGACTAATTTTCGTTTGAAGTCTAACTTGTTAGATATTAGGATAGCTACGCCTGCTTGCTTCTTATTTCCATTTGATTGGAAAATCTTTCCCAACCCTTTTCCCTGAGGTAATGTCTATCTTTGGAGCTAAGATGTGTTTCTTGAATGCAGCAGAAGGATGGATTCTGTCTTTGTATCCATTCTCTTAGCTTGTGCCTTTTTATAGGTGAGTTAAGACCATTAATGTTGAGGGTGAGTAAGGTCCATTGATTGTTGATGCTTGTTTGATTTAGGTTTGTTGTTGGCAGTGGTATTGTGAATATATTTGTTCTGCTTCACCCTAGGTTTCTGGTGTAGTTGGATTATCTGTTGCCTACATTTTTTGTGGGCATAGTTACCTTTCTTGGGTTGGAGTTTTCCTTCCAGTACTTTCTGTAGGGCTGGATTTGTAGATACATATTTGGAAAATCTGGTTTTGTCATTAAATATATTGTTCTCTCCATCTATATTGATTGAGAGTTTTGCTGGATATAGGAGCCTAGGCTGGCATCTGTGTTCTCTTAATACTTTTAGAACATCTATCCAGGACCTTCTGGCCTTGAAGGTTTCCTTGGAGAAGTCAGGTGTAATTTTGATAGGTCTGCCTTTATATGTTACCTGTCCTTTTTCCTTCGCTGCTCTTAATATTCTTTCTTTATTCTGTATGCTAGGTGTTTTGATTATTATATGTCGAGGGGTCTTTTTCTTAGGTCCAGCCTATTTGGGGTTCGGTATGCTTCTTGTACTTTCATGGGCATGTCCTTCTTCAGATTTGAAAAGTTTTCCTCTATGATTTTGTTGAATATGTTTTCAGCACCTTTGAGCTGGTCTTCCTCACCTACCATCGGGGAAGTAGCATCGAGAGAGGGAAGAGACACCACCAACACCTACAGGAAGAAACTATGGGAAGAAGGCAATACAAGAGAACACCTAACAACAGAAAGACAAACATGACACCACCAGAATCTAGGGAGTCTATACCAACTAGAATGGAACACAACAACAAAGCAGAGGAAGCAGAAGGGTACGACATAAAAATCACCATCATAAAAATGATAGAGGCCCTCAAAGAAGATGTGAGAAAATCCCTTACAGAAATGGAGGAAAAAAACAAACAAAAAAGTGGAAGAAATGAACAAATTCCTTAAGGAAAGTACAGAAAGCCAAGAAAAAACAATTAACCAGGTGAAGGAAACGGTTCAAGACTTGAAAACTGAAATTGGGAAAATAAAGGCAACAAAAATGGAAGGAAGGCTGGAAATTGAAATGCTGGGCAAAAAATTGGAGACCACGGACACAAGCATAACCAATAGAATTCAAGAGATGGAAGAGAGAATCTCAGGTGCAGAAGATAAACTAGAAGAAATAGATTCATCGACCAAAGAAAATCATAAATCTCTGATATAATCTTGGATTCGGTTTTCCTATATTTTCTTGAGTATTTTCGCATCAATGTGCATGAGGGATATTGGTCTGTAATTTTATCTCTTATTTGTGTCTTTGTGTGGATGGGTATTAAGGTGATTGTAGCCTCATAAAAAGAGTTTGGTAATGAACCTTCTATTGTGTGGAACAATTTCAGGAGTATTAATATAGCTCTTCCATGAATTTTTGGTAGAATTCTTCACTGAAGAAGACATCTGGCTCTGGGATTTTTTATGTTGGAGGGCTTTTCTTTATTACTCCTAATATGTTAGTTGTTATAGGTCAATTTAAGTTGCTTGTCTATTCTTGATTTAATTTTGGTAAGTAATAGTTATCCAGAAATTTGTTCATATACTTTGAATTTTCAAATCTTGTGGAATATAGGTTTTCAATATATGACCTTAAAATTGTTTGGATTTCCTTATTATGTACCACTTTTTGTATCTGATTTTGTTAATTTCCATGTTCTCTCTACGCTTTTTCATTATTTAGGATAAAGGTTTGACTACCTTGTTAATTTTCTTGAAAAACCAACTTTTTCTGGCATTGAATTTTTTGGATTGTTTTCCTGTGTTCTACTTTATTGTTTTTTGGAGACCCCATTTCTTTTTGGCTCTGCCGCCTGTGCTACAACTATATCTTGTAGACCAGGCTGGTCTTCAACTCACAGAGATAAGCTTCCATCTGCCTCCTGAGCTCCAGCATTAAATGCATTTGCCACCACCACCCAGCTATTGGTATCTATTTAAATGTCTTCTTTAAACACATTCCTGCTTTTATCTCTATTTTGCTGCTCTCCTATGTTTCTTAGATTTTATTTATTTCATTCGTTTTCTCAAGTGATGTTGATTATTGATTTCTGTGTAGAGTAAAGTTTCTTCTAACTGTGGCTTGTCTTATGCTGTGTAATTGAGAATTGTTTTGAACTCCTAATCCTGGCTTCACCTGTACAGTGCTGGGAAGAAAATCCTACACTTCGTTCCAGTTGGGCCCTTGTCTGGTCAGGGAGAAGGAAAATAGACCAGAAAATGAGTGAACTCCCAAGATCTCTGATTATTGTGGGGTCTTATAAATGAAGAGGGATTTGTGCAATGACTGAATTCATGTCCCACTTGGATACTGGTGGAGTCACAATGCAGAAAGGGAGAGGCAGGATGGAAGCTGAGGTTTCCGCCTTCAACAGTAGTTGAGGTGAGCAATGTGGAATTAGATAATCATTCCTAGAAAATCCATCATTGTCTCACAGGTCAGTTTCTTGGAATCCACAGATGAGGGCTATCAAGACTTTGGATAGAGGAGAGACCTTTCATGTATACAAATTACTATAATTACAGTATTTAGTAAAACCAGTCTGGATGAACTCTTGTGGACTATGTAACAGGACTATTTTTTTTTTTTTTTTGTTCGTTTCAATATACCGTATGAGAGAAAAGGTTTGAGGAATACTTGGTGTGCTCTAACTGAAACCCCTAGTCTCTGGAGCACATGACCATGAAGCTATTTTCAGCTTTTCAAAATTTTTTTTCAGATCATAGCTACATCATATCCACATATACTTTTCTGCCAATAAGCCCTGCCATGATTACTTGTGTTCTCTAATTCACAGCCTGCTTTTCTTAAACAGGAGTTTCACATTAAACACAGTGAAAATTAGAAGGTGTCATACATTTGGCTGCAGTATTTTCCAGCTATGAGGTCAATGGTTACTGGCCAGTAACAATGAGTGTGTAACAAAATGTGCACACAAGGTACAGTGTGATTTTAATAATGAGCAGCTTGACTTCCAGGACAGTAGAAGAATGTATACTAAAACACAAACTTTCTGGATTAGGCCGCTATCTGCTGGGTGGGTATAGTGCAGAGCTACATGGACTATGCAATCTGAGTCATTGATTTCTGATTCTCGGGTAGTGGGATGCAAAATTTTAGGTCCAACTGGGTGGTCCCAGCCAATGCTGGACTCTGAGAAGCCTTCTTTCCATGATTTTCTTTTCCTTATGCTCTATCAAGTTGTAAGGAAGAACACAGGTTACACTATTCTGAGTGTACGGTTTTCAAAGCAGGTCTGCTCAGATGTCATTTCTGCAAAATTTGTATGGACCATGAGACAGACTGGGGTTCTTTTGGTCCATGTGGTGACCTGGGCAGTTACCCTTGTCCTCTGAGCCTTCCTCTCCATTTGTTTCTTGGTTTGGGGGAGACTCTGCAGCCCTGGCATGGGTGGGTATGTTGCTTATTATATAACTGTCCAGTGTGCATATGCATGCAATGCTGTTGGTGTGCATTGGGGGCTGACGCTGGATAACTGAAGGTCTGATTTCTTGAAGTTCTGAATATTCCATTCCACTTTCAGGTTTGCCTTATATTTTAGAAAGTAGTAAAAAATGGTGACGTGGATGTCTCTCAGCAATACAAGATTATAATGTTTTTAACTCTCTGCTACCAAGAGTTACAATACTGTGTTAACTGACGTTAAATTCCGGTGTACAAAATGATTCTCTATTCTGCAGAGATATCTCAGGTGTGTATGGTTTTGGGTAGGGAGTTAGGTCAGGATCTTCACCTTGGGCCATAAACCACTTGGCAGGAAGTTGATTTTAAATTATTCTCCCATGTTGTCTGTGGAGTGCGCATCAGTGCGGCTAGGTTTACCTGAAACAATAAAGGGGTGTAAAGGTCTACAGAGCCATAGCAGAAGGTCAGCTCCTTTTGCACGGAGAGCTCTAGAACAGGGACATCCTGTCTTTGGAATAAATATCCATAGCTACAGGGTCAAAAGTGTCTAAGGGTCACTTTTAGTTGATTTAATTGGAGTGTTGAAGTCTGTGTTTATTTAATCTCTGTACACATGGATTCATAGATATTTGAATAACATTGGTCAAGATCACACTTTTCTTGGCTAAGATTCTTTTGTACTTTATATTAATAGTTGATATTTTTTGACCTTTGCTCTTGGGTTATTCTCTCTATCTCTTTTATTCTTTTACACATATTATACATATTTTTATTGTTGTTGCTTTGTGGTAAGTATAAAAGTCATATTATGTTAATTTGTGTACTGTGTTTTCATAATTCCATTGAGCATTCTGAGTATTTCCAAAAAAAAAAAAAAATTGTTACTGTGCCTTTGCAATCTGCATTTTGTTATTAATTGTTGTTCATTGTCATTGGATTGTATTCATTTCATGTTACAAACTTACCATGTATAGGATCTTAAATTCTGATACTTCATGTTCTGAAACCATTATATAATTCTTTATTTATTTTGGTTTTATTGTTAATCTGTGGAAGAGATCATCAGATAAAACATGTTGTGTATTTTGGCAAGAGACTCTGCACATCTTTTGGGGTTGACCAGAGATCAGATACTTACACTCAACTTCACATCATTATCTACAATCCATAACCTGTATACTTATACAAACCATTTTTTCTCAAACTCATACATACAAAATATAGCAATAAAGTTGAGAAAATGGTAAAGATTAGACTATCAATATTATTGCCATAAATTCTACTCTTGTACACTACAGTTTAGATTTTACACACTGCTCTGGAAATTGTAAAGCTACTTCTAGATGTTCTTAATAATCAAAACATGGATTCAGATATGTGATTAATGATGAAAGATCAGAGAAGCAGAGCAGCCAAGCCCTAGCTCTTATTACTACTGAAGTACTCATAGCAAAGGGGCGGGCAATTCAGATACTAGGAGTCTTCCCTCAGAAAACAATGAGCTTTTTTCTTCTTCCTCCGTATATTTCTTTCTCCTCCCTTCCATATCTACCTCCCAATTTCAGGGATAAAGGAATGAGCCACCACTTGTCTCTCTTTCTCTTTTAGACTGGATCAATGTGGTGTAGCCTGGGGTGGCAATGAAATTACAGACATACACCTGATTATGTCTCCCAAGTGCTAGGATTAAAGGTGTACTCCACCATGGCCTGTCCTCTATGGCTAACCACTGCATAGCTCCACATTCTATTCTTAAAGCAAGTTTGTTTTTTTGTTTATATATGTTTATGGTTGAAGAAGAGAATTGTTTCAGTCTGAATTGTGTAATGGTCTTTGCAAGCTCTTCACATTGTGTGGAGAGAGAAAGAAAGTTTGAAATTCTCCTCTGCAGGAACACAGCTGGTCCGTCTACTGATGACATGGTAAAGTGACATTGAAATTAATGTCTGACTATGCAGTGTTGGCTTTTGCCTTTGGTTCCAGCACTGAGGAAGTAGATGCAAGTGGATCTCTCTGATTTAGAGGTCAGCCTGGTCTACAGAGTAAGTTCCAGGACAGTAGGGCCACAAAGGGAAACTCTGTCGCAAAAATAAAAATAAATAAATAAATAAATGTATCAATAAATATTAGACAGTTAATGAAAAAACTATTAGAAAACAACAACAACAAGATTCATATTAATAATTAATAAGAAATTCACCAGCACAGTTTACTAAGCAAGGAATAGGATGGCAAGAGCCACACAGGGAAATTCTGTCAAAAAAAAACCCCAAAAACCAAATAATTTCCTATTTGTGCAGATCTCTGAAATGTCTAGGTCTGGAGTAAAAGCCAGGGTCAAGGGAGGTGCTGGGCCTGGTGTGTCTTTATGAACGCGCTAACCCTTTAGGATGAGCTCTTGTCAATCCAGCCTCACTAGCCAATCAGGGTCACTGAGCCAATCCACAAGTCTCAGGTCTGGAAGGAGACTTCCTGGAGCCATGCTCTAGGCTTGCTTTTATATCAGAACAGGCACCAGAGGAATGATTGCTGCTGTGTGAGTGTTTCTGGGGAATGGAGGAGAACAGAAGCTGCAGCATGGTGAGTGAGTGGATTCAGAGGGTGGTATAGGGAGTCATGAATGTCTGTTTTGCAGGCCTTCTAGGAGGACGCTGGGCTTGAATGTGCTGTCAAATTCAGTGGTCTGTTAGGCCCATTGTGGTCCTAGGAGTTTCCCCAACCAGGGTGTGGCCCAGGAATAGTTTTCCTTGTGGGCTGTATCTGTGGAAAGGATTTTGATTATGCAGCAAGGTGAATAAATACTTTGAAGTCAGCTCTATTATGCTTTTGGTGCACAGGGATGGCAAGTTACCAAAGAAGGAGAGGTTCAGTTTGTCCAGTGCCTTCCAGAAGCTTTGCCCTTCACATCTAACATTTCGGGGTCAGATACATGCAGAGATATTACCATTTTTTTGCCATCAAAATAACTTAACTTCTGTTGTTAAGAAATAAATAGAAAGATCATATTTTGTATATCATTCTCACTTCCATCTCCCTCCATCCTCCAGTGACCTCCCCATCCCATCCCACATACATTTCTCTGGGAGGCTGAGTTCTTTAGGGGGATTCATCAAAACATGTCAAGACATTTGGGTTTGGCGCGGGCCCTCCTTGTCTCTAGGCTAAGGGGAGTATTCACACTTGGAGTTAATTTTGTGTATGCTCTAAATGGCATTCTTTTTCTTAAAAATATATATATATATATATATATATATATATATATATATATATATGGATTTTTGTGTTACAGCATGATCTGGAATTTTCTTTTTTTTAATGCTTGTTGTATTTTACTTTTCATCCTTTAATCCATTTGTTTATGCTTACTGATACATCATCGGCAGCGCCTGAATCTCTGTTTGTGGTGTGGCAGGACCTGAGATAATGGGCCCATTCCTGGCATAGCAGTAGTAGCCAAAATGTTGATACCAGCTGAAAAGATGGCTGCAGCATGGGCATTAGCAGCTTTGCTTCTGGACTCTATCATCTAGCATCCCTAGTACAATGTGACATGCATTGATCATTCAGAAAATGCTCTGCCCATGTCTACAACTTTCCTAAACTTCTCCCTGACAGATATTTGCACCCTAATCTTAATCGGTGATGGGTTGGCATTGTCTGTCGTTTAAACAATTCAAATAATTAAATAAGTCAGTAATAGCTAACTGTCACAATAAAGAGGTGATGTAGCGTTAACTGGCAGGGAAGTATGGCCAGATCCAGTCAATTGAAACAGTGAATCATGAAATGTGATGATATTGCACATTACCGCCACAAGAGGGTGCTTTACAGGTCTCTTCCTGGAATGGAAGATTTTGGTTTACATAACTATACAAACATTTACATTATCTTGGGTATTAACAAGAATTGACAATTTAAATACTTTATTTATGTAATTAGATGATCTGTGGCACCAAATTCCAGGTGTCATGGATGATATAATCATTGTTTTATATAATTTAATAGTCAAATAATGAGTACATGTAACATCATCCACTTCCCTAACATGGCTCCAACCAGACTCGTGAACGATCCTGTCGTGATTAATTTTAATATTTTAACTACATAATTAAGACTTAGATGTTCTATAATAATTGACTCCCACATCGTGGAACCAATATCCACTGATCATCGATTATCTAATGTCCTATTTTAATAATCAAATAACAACATAATCAGAGGATGAAATGGTCTGTAATTTCAACTCGACACAGTTGACTCTCACTTGACTCACACATGTTTCTTTGAAATAACCAGGTTCATCCCTTATTTAATCGCAGAGTTGAGTAGTAAGGGGGTTTAAATGCTGATATGTCGTTGCGCATGCAGGGCTTTAGAAGACATCACATATTTAATGTTGGACGGCAGCCTCCAAAGAGATGGCTTCCAATCCAATAATCCCTAGGTCTACTCTAACAAATGGATTATGGCCATCCTGAAGGAAGTTAACAATGGAAAACTCACCTTTTGATGAAAAATTGTGAGTCTTATTATCTTTTGTTCCATAGCTTTACTTCTTAGGATAGAGAACATTCATAAAGAGAAACCTTTGGACTGTTTCTCCCCAGACTATGTTCTCTGAAAATTAGGGAATCTTGAATTTGGTACCCAGTAAAAACTGTAGGCAAAATTCCAGAGATTTGGCTATGACTTGGTTAGGCGTATCAAATGCTGTCATGAAAAGTTTTAGGAGATAGTTATCTTGGGAGACTGTAATGTCCCATGATAACACTTTCTCGAAGCTGCTGTCTTGTCCTTGGCCCATGATACCAGGATACAGAAAGCAAGCAGAATTGCCAGGCAACATTCATGATCCAACATTGTGTCACATTCTAGTGCCCCTCCCACATGCTAAAAGTAGCATACCCATCTATGAACTCACCTTACAACCTCACTGATTTTCGCAGAAAAACAAAGCAGGGCTCTTTCCTTTTAGTTATACATCGTATTTACCAGTCTCTCAAACTACAACATGCCTATAGTGAAATAAGCATGAAAACCAAAGCATCATTATGCCATTCAAGTACATTGATGAGTATTTTAAACCTGTTTTCAATGCTTCAATTTTCTAATTTCTGCAATGGAAACAACACAGTTAATCGCCTCTAACATAATCCTTTTCTCTTTATTGAAAATAAAATAAACTCCTCTGCATTCTCTTACCTTTAGAAGAGCTTGATCCCATGGTTTCTTGAAGTTGTTTCAATTTGCCTTTGGCTGATGACTAAGGATTTTGAGCAGTGTCTTATATTTCTTTCAGTCATTTTGAATTCCTCAATTGATAGTTCTCTATTAAGTCCTGTACCACGCTTTTTAATATGGTTACTTAGAATTATTTATTGTTGGTGGTGTGTCATGTTCACATCCTGACAGAGTTCATTAGATGAGATTCCCTGATCAAGAGATTATTCAGTTATTCCATTTTTCAAATCGGTCGTGACTTTGTCCTTCATGGGTCAGTTCTGTTGCAATCTCTCAGATAATGATGATGTGAACCAATACAGTTTTTTTTTTTGAATTGTGTATTCATTCGATTGTTAAAAATCTCCAATTACTCAGTAATCACTGGGTAACACATGTCCCTCATTCTCTGAGCACTTCTTCTGGTACAGATCTCCTGCTGTGTCAGTCCCACAGCAGCCAAATGACAGATGACACCATCATCCATTGAAACCATGAATCATAAACTGTGATGATATTGCATATTAACGCCACAAGAGGGAGCTTTACGGGTCTCTTCATGGAATGGACAATTTTTGGTTTACATAATTCCACACATATTTACATTATCTTGGGGATTAACACAGATTGTCAATATAAATACATTAATTATGTAATTAGGTGATCTGTGGCACCACATTCCAGGTGTCATGAACGATATAAACATTGTTTTATATAACTAAATAATCAAATAATGAGTTCATGTACCATCATCCACTTCCCTAAGGTGGCTCCAAACTAGGCTCATGAACGAAGATGTCGTGATAAATTTAAATATTTTAACTACATAATTGATATTAAGATGGTCAATAATAATTTCCTCCCACATCGCGTCACCACAATCCACTGATCATGGATTATCTAATGTCCTATTTTAATAATCAAATAGCAACATAATCACAGGATGAAATGGTCTGCCACTCTCCACACAATTGTCTCTCAGTTGACTCCCACATGATTGTGGGAAACTCCCAGGTTCATCCCTTTCTTAATCACAGAGCACAGTAGGAACATGTTTAAATGCTGAACTGTCATTGTGTATGAAGGGTTTTTACAAGATATCACATATTTAATGTTGGACGGCTGCCTCAAAAGAGATGGACTGAAATCTAATAATAGATAAGTCTACTCTAACAAACGGATTATCACCTTCCTGAAGGAAGTCAACAATGTCAAACTCACCTTTTTGATGAATAATCATGAGTCTTATTATCTTTTGTTCCATAGCTTTACTTCTGAGGAGAGAGAATATTCATAAACAGAAGACTCCAGTGATTGTCAAGGAAGTAGTAGTTAGATAATTAAATAATGCCACGTGATTAACTCCCGTGGAGTTTTGGCCCGACTACAGTCAAGAAGAACAACATCTTCATCGATTTTAATAATTAATATATAATGAAAAATGATTGAAAAATGACATGGTGGTGCATACTTAAATCCCACATGGAGTAGTCAGACTGATCTCTTCCTGGAATAATGATGTTTTTAAAAAATTAAATTGAAAATTAATTAGTGGGCCTTTCATATTAACACTGTTGAGATGGCACCAAAGTCCTAAACCTATCGCTGATGTAAAGCTCTATTTACATAGCTAAATGATGAAGTAATGAGATGATATTACATCATCAACTCCCAAAATCTGACTCCAAACGGGACTCATGGTCCATAACGTTACCTGTATTTGAAATTACTTAATTTCCTAGTTTAACAGTTAAAGAAGTAAGTGTAGTATCAGATGACGTGATGGTCTGGTACAACGTTCTCCCCAAAGGAGGCTCAAAACTCCAGTGATCACTGAATACATAATGACAGATTTTCACAATTAAATGAATAAACATTGAGCAAGTGGATGGTGTTTTATGCATGAAGACTAAATGATTGCTCAATACTGAAGAGACATTGAGTTCTTAATCATAGATTTGAACAAAAAATGAATGAATAAAGAGATAGTTTCTCATAATTCACCACTAGAGAGATAACAAAATGATATCAACATTGATTTAAATAAAGAAAGGAAGAAAGAAAGAAAGAATTCACAAGATACAATTTAACACCAACAAGGTGGATACAGACTCCACTCTCCCTGGAGTAGAAAAAGACAGATTTGAATAATGAAATAAGCAGATAGTTAGATGTTCTGTCACACTTGAGTCACACAAGGCGGCGCCAAACTTCAGGGATCACAGATTATATAATGAAAGAATTTAATAATTACATCTTTAAATAAGTAAGCCATTGACATTTTTTTGTATCATCAATTCCTGGGCAGACTTGCCAGGTATGGAACTGTATGCTGTCATCACGCATTTTTAACATGCCATCAGTTAATCGTCAGATAATCATACTGTCTTGCCTGATGAATTCTGTTGGCCTGACATCATCACAAGCGCATGAATGTCTGTTGTGGTGCGTCAGGACGTGAGATAGTGGGCCCAATCCTGGCATAGGGGTAGTAGCCACAATTTTGATAACAGCTGAAAAGATGGATGCAGCAGGGGCATCAACAGCATAGCTGAGAGAGAGATGTTCTTCCGTGTTCTGAGTCGTCATCCTTTTGCCAGGTCTCGGTGATGGTGCTGACCTCCTAGTGTCACTCCTTCTTCTCATGGTAGATCACAACCGATGTGAAGATGGGGAGGAAGAACAGGTAGTCAACAGCCAGACCACCATGCCGGCCTTGGTGAAGTCCTTGTACTTCTCAGAGGGCACCGTGCAACCTTCAGGACTCGATCAACCAGCATCCCTCGTACTCTGGAAGATGCATAGATCATTCAGAAAATGCTCTGCCCATGTCTACAACTTTCCTAACCTTGTCCCTGACAGATTTTTGCACCCTAACCGTAATCGGTGATGGCACTGTCTGTCGTTTGCATAATTTAAAGAATTAAATAAGTCACTAATAGCTAATTGTCACAATAAATAGGGGATGTAGCATTCTACTTGCAGGGAAGCATGGCCAGACTCCAATCATGAAGGATGTCACCATCATCAATTGTGTCAATGAATCATACAATGTGAAGATATTGCATATTATCTCCGCAAGAGGGAGCTTTACAGGTCTCTTCATGGAATGGAGGATTGTTGTTTACATAACTATACAAATATTTACATTATCTTGGGGATTAACACAGATGGTCAATTTAAATTCATTAATTATGTAATTAGATGATCTGTGGCACTAGATTCCAGGTGTCATGGACGATATAATCATTGTTTTATATAATTAAATTATCAAATAATGAGTTCATGTAACATCATCCACTTCCCTAAGGTGGCTCCAAACCAGGCTCATGAACGATGCTGTCGTGATAAATTTAAATATTGTAACTACATAATTGATATTAAGATGGTCTATAATAATTGCCTCCCACATCGCGTCACCACAATCCACTTATCATGGATTATCTAATGTCCTATTTAAATAATCAAATAACAACATAATCAGAGGATGAAATGATCTGCCATACTCCACACAATTGACTCGCTGTTGACTCCCACATAATTGTGGGAAACTCCCAGGTTCATCAGTTATTTAATCGCAGAGCAGAGTAGTAACATGTTTAAATGCTGAACTGTCATTAAGTATGGAGGGTTTTTAGAAGATATCATATATTTAATGTTGGGCGGGTGCCTCAAAAGAGATCGAGTGAAATCCAATAATCACAAAGTCTACTCTAACAAAGAGATTATCACCTTCCTGAATGAAGTCATCAATGCCAAACTCACCTTTTAATGAATAATTGTGAGTCTTATTTGTCTTTTGTTCCATAGTTTGACTTCTTAGGAGAGAGAGTATTCATAAACAGAAGACCTGTAGGCACACTTCCACAAGTGTGGCTATGACTTGGTTAGACGAATCAAATGCTATCATGAAATTTTTAGGAGATAGTTATCTTGGCAGACTGTAATGTCCCATGATAACACTTTCTCGAAGCTGCTCTCTCGTCCTTGGCTTATGATACCAGGATACAGAATGCAAGGAGGGTTGCCAGGCAACATTTATGAACCAACATTCTGTCACATTCTAGTACCCCTCCCACTGGCTTAAAGGAGTATACCCACCTATGAACTAACCCTACAGCCTCATGAGTTTCTCACAAAAACAAATCAGGGCTCTTTCTTTTGAGTTCTACATATTTACCCGTCTTTCAAGCTACAACATGCCTATAGTGACATAAATATGAAAACGAAAGCATCATTGTGCCATTCAAGTACAATGATGAGTATTTTAAACCTGTTTTCTATGCTTCAATTTGCTAATTTCTAGAATGGAAATAATACAGTTAATCGCCTCTACCATAATCCTTTTCTCTTTATTGAAAATAAAATAAACTCCTCTTCATGCTCTTACCATTAGAGGAGCTTGATCCCATGGTTTCTCAGAGTTGTGTAGATTTGCATTAGGCTGATGATTAAGGATTTTGAGCAGTGTCTTATGTTTCTTTCAGTCATTTGGATTTCTCAATAGACTGTTCTCTATTAATTCCTGTACCCCGCTTTCTAAGATGGTTATTTAGAGTTATTTATTGTTGGTGGGTGTGTCATGTTAACGGCCCGACAGAGGTTATTCGATGAGTTTCCCTGATCAGGAGATCATACAGTTATTCCAGTTTTAAAATCGGCGGTCACTGTTTCCTTCATGGGTCAGTTCTATTGCAACCTCTCAGAAACTGATGATGCGAAACAGTACAGTTTTTTAAAATCGTGTAATCATTCGATTGTAAAAAATGTACTACTGCGTAATCAGTAATCACTGTATGAGGCAGTGTCCCCCATTCTCTGGGCACTGCTTCTGGTACCGATCTCCTCCTGTGTCAGTCCCACTGCAGCCACATGACGGATGACACCATCATTACTTACGCAATCAAGTAAGTTAATAATTGAATAGTCCTCCATACTCAACATTCATAAGATGGAACCAAACCCCAATGATTGTCAAAGAAGGAGTACTTAGATGATTAAATACTGCCACTTGATTAACTCCCATGGAGGAATGGCCCTTCTCCAGTTGAGAAGAACATCTTCATCGATTCAAATAATTAATATGTAAAGAAAAATAATTGAATAATGTCTTAGTGGTGCATACTTCAGTCCCACATGGAGTAGTCAGACTGACCTCTTCCTGGAATAATGATTTATTTATAAAATTAAATTGATAATTAATTAGCTGGCGTTTTATATTAACACTGACGAGATGGCACCAAAGTCCTAAAAGTATTGCTGATGTAATGACCTACTTACAGAGCTAAATGATGAAGTAATGAGATGATGTTACATCGTCTACTCACAAAATCTGACGCCAAAAGGGACTTAGGGTCCATAACATTACCTGTATTTCAAATACGTTAATTAAATGATGAATTATTATTTAATTTCCCAGTTTAACAGGTAAATAAGTAAGTGTACTATTAGATGATGCTATCTATGTTCTGGCACGATGGACTCCCCTAAGGAGGCTAAAATCTTTACTGGTAAGTGAATACATAATGACAGATTTTCATAATTCAATGAATAAACATTAAACTCGTGGATGGTGTTTTATGTGCGAAATCCAAAGATTGATCAATACTGAAGAGTCCTTGAGTTCTTAATCATAGATTTGAACAATAAAATGAATGATTGACAAGATAATTTCTCATAATTCACCCCTAGAGAGATAACAAAATGAGATCAATATTTATTTTAATAAATAAATAATGAAACCACAAGAGACATTTTAACACCAACAAGGGGGCTCCAGACTCCACTCTTCCTGGAGTAGAAAAAGGCAGATTTAAATAATGAAAGCATCAGATTGTTAGATCGTCTGTCACACTTGAGTCACACGAGGTGGCACCACACTTCAGGGTTCACAGATTATATAATGAAACAATTTAATGATTACATCTTTACATATCTAAGTCGTTGAACTTTTTCGTATCATCAATACCTGGGCAGACTTGCCAGATATGAAAACGGATGCTGTCATCTCGGATTTTTAATATTCCATCAGTTAATCGTCATATAATCATACTTTCTTGCCTGGTGAATTCTGTTGGCCTGACATCCTCACCGGTGCCTGAATCTCTGTTGTGTTGCGGCAGTACCTGAGGTAATTGGCCCATTCCTGGCATACCAGTAGTAGCCAAAATGTTGATATCAGCTGAAAAGGTGGCTGCAGCAGGGGCATCAACAGCATAGCTGAGAGAGAGATGTTCTTCCGTGTTCTGAGTCGTCATCCTTTTGCCAGGTCTGGGTGATGGCCTCGACCTCCTAGTTCCACTACATCTTCGAGACGTAGACCACAACCGATGTGAAGATGTGGAGGAAGAGCAAGTAGTCAACACCGAGACCACCATGCAGACCTTGGTAAAGTTCTTTTACTTCTCGGAGGGCACCATGCAATCTTCTGGACTCTATTCTCCAGCATTCCTAGTGGTCTGGAAGGCGCATAGACATTCAGAACATGATCCGCCCATGTCTCCAAGTTTCCTAATTTGTCGCTGACAGATATCTGCAACCTAAAAATAATCGGTGATGGCATTCTTTAAGTAATTTAAAGAACTAAATAAGTCAGTGATAGCTAACTGTCCCAATAAAGACGTGATGTAGCATTTAACTTGCAGGGAGGTATGGCCAGACTCCAGTATGAAGAATGTCATCATCTTCCTTTGAAACCATGAATCATAAACTGTGATGATATTGCACATTAACGCCACAAGAGGGAGCTTTACGGGTCTCTTCATGGAATGGACAAATTTTGGTTTACATAATTACACTCATATTTACATTATCTTGGGGATTAACACAGGTTGTCAATTTAAATACATTAATTATGTAATTACGTGGTCTGTGGCACCAGATTCCCAGTGTCATTGCTTTATATAACTAAATAATCAAATAATGAGTTCATGTAACATCATCCACTTCCTAAGGTGGCTCCAAACCAGGCTCATGAACGATGCTGTCGTGATTAATTTAAATATTTTAACTACATAATTGATATTAAGATGGTCTATAATAATTTCCTCCCACATCGCGTCACCACAATCCACTGATCATGGATTATCTAATGTCCTATTTTAATAATCAAATAACAACATAATGAGAGGATGAAATGGTCTGCTATGCTCCACACAATTGAGTCTCAGTTGACTCCCACATGATTGTGGGAGACTCCCAGTTTCATCCCTTATTTAATCGCAGAGCAGAGTAGTACCATGTTTAAATGCTGAACTCTCATTGTGTATGCCGGGTTTTTAGAAGATATCACATATTTAATGTTGGACGGCTGCCTCAAAAGAGATGGACTGGCTCCTGTCTCCGGTCCCCTTTCAGAGCACCCTTGGAGCTCTGATACACCCCCACCCATCCCAACCTCCAGCCTACCCCCCCCACCCTGTGCCCTACCCCACCTACGGTCCTGCCGCTCTGGTTGAGCACTGGGACAGAGGGTGGAGCCAACAGTCCACCCTACTTTGGAGACCTCTCGGAGCAACTCCGAACAAAGGAGACCTGACTATCCACGTGGGACCACCTGTAATTTCCACTGGCTTGGTCCCTGACCCCGCCTCCAGTCCTCTGCTGGAGTCCCAGGCCCCTCCCAGAGATCCGCCTATCTCTGCGGTCCACTTGGAGTTCCTGCAGGCAAGGTCCTTGACCCCCAAATCCGGGCCCCTGCCAAAGAACGAGGTCTCAGCTGGAGAGAGCCAGTTTCCAGTGAGATCCCACTACCCTGCAAAACCTTCTCAAGTTCCAGTCCAGCCCTCGTCCTCTTCTGCTGGCTATTGGCTAGAGGTGAGTCTGGGCCCAATCAGGGCTGCCTGTCCCCTTCAACCTCTTTTCCCCCCTCCCCCGCCTGAACTCCCTGGATTGGCCCCTGATCCTGCTGCTCCTGTCTCCGGTCCCCTTTGAGAGCACCCTTGGAGCTCTGATACACCCCCACCCATCCCAACCTCCAGCCTACCCCCCCCCTACCCTGTGCCCTTCTGATGTAATCTGCAACCCAAGAGAGAGAGAGAGAGAGAGAGAGAGAGAGGCAGAGAGAGAGAAATAGAGAGAGACAGAGACACAGAGCAAGAAAGAAATCATGAGATGAGAGGGAGAGGAAAGAGAGATAATGGGAGCAAGAGAGACATCAACCAAAGTTTCTCCACCTTCTGGTTTCATACTCTGTACACCCAGTCACAAAAAGAGGAACATGTTATGTACTCCTTAATATATGGATTTTAGACCTAGAGCAAATGATCACCAGCCTATAATTCATACCACCAGAGGAACTAGGATACAAGGTGTATTCTAAGAGATTCATCTAAAGTCACTCACAGAAGGGGGAAGGGACAAGGCCCCCAGATCACATGGGAAGTGGGGGAGCAGTGCCTGGAGAGGGAACTAGGAGAAAGAGAAGGGAAGGAGAGGAAAGCTAGTGTGACTAGGAAGATTGAGTCAGAGTAGGAATAGAAGACAAGAGGGGGGGAGAGAAAGAAAGAAAGCATGAGAGAGAAAGAGAGAGGGAGAGGAAAGAGAGATAATGGGAGTAAGAGCATCATCAACCCAAGCTTCTCTGCCTTCTGGTTTCATAATGTACCAAAGGCACCACATATAAGACTGGTAAGAAACCTCCCCTATGACTGTTGGCTATGCTTGAAGCTCTGATGGGCAATGGAAGCCTGAGTTACAGGACTAAATAAGCAGAAAAGACACAGAACTTGAGGGCAGGTTTGGATCAGGGCTACCAAACATTCTAAACTCTTTGTATAGATACAGAAGCCATTAGGGTTTCCACGCAACAACCCAGCTTCCCTGGGTATGCAGGTGTTGGTTTAAGTATGGCTTCTTCCTTCTTGCCAGGGATGATATGGAGAGGAAGGACTCAAGAGTTGGTGGGATCACTTTTTGCGGGAGGTGTGGTTTACAAGGTTTCCCTTAGCCGCCATCCTGTAGCCCATCGGCACCTGTATCTTGAGATGGACAAAGCAGGTTGTGTAAAGCTTCAACCTTAATATTGAGCTGCAATTGGAGAGAGGATGGTTTGACTCCTGGCAGTGTTTGGTAGCACCATTACAAGCCCTGCCCTCATGGTGTCAAGGGGGGCCCTGCCCTGGATTAACCTCACTTCAGACTTTACCCTTAAAAGGACTGCTATTGTGTTTCCAGAGTAGTGGAAAGGGACAAGGTCTCCTGAGAAAACTGGGATCATTGTCTGCAGTGAGGGAGAGTTGGGAGAAAGAGAATGGGAGAAGCAGATGGGAGAGGAGGAAAAGAGGAATCAAGAAGACTGAATTTTGGAAAGAATAGAGGAGAGCAACAAAAGAGATACCATACTAGATAGAGATATTATAGGTTGTAAGAGAAATCTGGCATTAGGAAAATGTCCAGAGATCTACAAGGATGACCCCAAATAAGAATATAAGCAATAGTGGAGAGGTTACCTTAAATGCCCTTCTGTATAATGAGATTGATATCTACTTTATAGGATATTCTAGAGCCTTCATCCATTAGTTGACAGAAACTGAAGCAGAAACCCACAGCTAAGCACTAAGTAAAACTTCTGGAATCCAGTTGCAGAGAGGGAGGAGTGATAAGTACAGTGACCAAGACCAGGTTGGAGATGCCCACAGAATCACCTAAGAAAAACAAGAGGGAGCTCATGCACACCAGTCTGATAGTTGGGAAACCATAATATGAGTGACCTAAAACCCCTACAAGTGCATCTCATTTAGAAGGCCTGGTAAGTCTAAGGGACCTCTGGCAATGGAATCAGGATGTATCACTGGTGTATGAAAGACTTCAGGAGCCCATTCCCCATGGACAAATATATCCATCCACACTGAATCGCTTAAAAAGAAAATGGGAGGTACTCTTGAACAAATTGGTACAGGAGACCACTTTTTAGACATAACTCCAGGAGCACAGTCACTGAGATCAACAATTAATGAATGGGACCTCTTCAAACTTAGAAGCTTATGTAAGGCAAAGGACACAGTAGACAAGACCAAACCACAGCCCACAGACTGTTTTGTGCATGGCAATAGACACAGGTCTAATTTTGGTCTTCTACACTCCCATCGTCCAGTTGTACCAGCACCATTTTGATGGGAGATGTCATTCTGAAAATATGTTTCTCATACTGGTTAATGAATAAAGCACTGTTGGACAATAGGACAGATAGATAGGCGGGACTAGGAGATAAGGAGGAAAGAGGAAGGAGGAAGGAGGAGTCAAGATGGAGAGACTGGGGAAACGAGATGCCTGCCCTATTCCCCCGGCAAGAAGAGACACCGTGAAAATACATAGATCAACAGAAATGGGCTGATACTTATGACAGAGTTAGCCGACAAGAAACTGGCCAACAGCATTATATCAAATACAGAGTCTCTGTATATTAATTGTTCCTGGTGCGGTGGCGGGACAAGACCAGCCCTGGGCGGAAAACCTTACTCACCATTTGTTGAAGATGCTTTCGTCATTCCATTGTACACTTTTAGCTGTTTTGTAAAAAGTCAGGTGTTCCCTATGTGTGTGGGTTAATATCAGGATTTTCTATTCGATATCCTTGAGCTACGTGTCTATTTTTGTGCTAATACCAGGCTGTTTTCAGGACTATAACTCTCTAGTAGATCTTAAAGTCAGGGATAAAGATGCCTCCTGAAATTCCATTATTATACAGGTTGTTTTGGCTCTTCTGGTTCTTTGGTTTTTCAATATAAAGTAGATTATTACCCTTTCAAGGTCAGTGAAGAATTGTGCTGGGATTTTAATGGAGATTGCATTGAACATGTAGATTGCTATTGGTAAGATTGCCAATTTTACTATGTTTTTTCTACCTATCCATGAGATTGGGAGATATTTACATTTTCTGGTATTTTCTTTAAAGACACACATTTTTATTATGTAGGTCTTTCACTTGTTTGGTAATTGTTACCCCAAGATACTTTATGATGTTTGTTGCTATTGTGCAGGGTGATGTTTCTCTGATTTATCAGCCCCTTTGTTGACTGAATATGGAATGGCTACAGATTTTTTTTATTATTTAATCTTGTATCCTCATACTTTGCTGAAGGTGTTTTTCAGGTGTAGGAGAACCTGGTAGAGTTTTTTGGTTGCTTATGTAAACTATCATATCATCTGAAAATAAAGTTTGAGTTCTTCCTTACCAATTTGTATCCCTCTTGATCTTTATTTCTTGTCTCATTTCTTTAGCTAGCCCTTCAAGTAAAATAATGAAGAGATATGGAGAGATAAGGCAGCCTAGTCTTTTTCCTGATTTTAGAGGAATCGCCTTAATCTTCTCTACATTCAGCTTTATATTTGCTCTGGGTTTACTATATATTGCTTTTATTATGTTTACGTAAATTCCTGTTATCCCTGATCTCCCCAAGACCTTTAACATAAAGGATGTTGAATATGTCAAAGGGTTTTTCTGCATCTAGGGAGATGATCATGTGACTTTTCATTTTCAGTTTGTTTATGTAGTGGTATACTTGATGTATTTTCATATGTGAAACCATCTCTACAACCCAAGGATGAAACCTTCTTCATCATGGTCAGTGATTTCCCTGATATAATCTTGGATTCGGTTTTCCTATATTTTCTTGAGTATTTTTGCATCAATATGCATGAGGGATATTGGTCTGTAATTTTATCTCTTATTTGTGTCTTTGTGTGGATAGGTATTAAGGTGATTGTAGCCTCATAAAAAGAGTTTGGTAATGAACCTTCTATTGTGTGGAACAATTTCAGGAGTATTAATATAGATCTTCCATGAATTTTTGGTAGAATTCTTCACTGAAGAAGACATCTGGCTCTGGGATTTTTTATGTTGGAAGGCTTTTCTTTATTACTTCTACTATGTTAGTTGTTATAGGTCAAATTAAGTTGCTTGTCTATTCTTGATTTAATTTTGGTAAGTAATAGTTATCCAGAAATTTGTTCATATACTTTGAATTTTCAACGCTTGGATAACATAGGTTTTCAAAATATGACCTTAAAATTGTTTGGATTTACTCATTATGTACCACTTTTTGTTTCTGATTTTGTTAATGTCCATGTTCTCTCTATGCTTTTTCGTTAGTTTGGATAAAGGTTCGACTTCCTTGTTAATTTTCTTGAAAAACCAACTCTTTCTGGCATTGAATTTTTGGATTGTTTTCCTGTGTTCTACTTTATTGTTTTTTGGAGACCCCATTTCTTTTTGGCTCTGCCGCCTGTGCTACAACTATATCTTGTAGACCAGGCTGGTCTTTAACTCACAGAGATAAGCTTCCATCTGCCTCCTGAGCTCCAGCATTAAATGCATTTGCCACCACCACCCAGCTATTGGTATCTTTTTAAATGTCTTCTTTAAACACATTACTGCTTTTATCTCTATTTTGCTGCTCTCCTATGTTTCTTAGATTTTACTTATTTCATTAGTTTTCTCAAGTGATGCTGATTATTGATTTCTGTGTAGAGCAAAGTGTCTTCTAACTGTGGCTTGTCTTATGCTGTGTAATTGAGAATTGTTTTGAATTCCTAATCCTGCTTCTCCTGTACAGTGCTGGGAAGAAAATCTTACACTTCGTTCGACTCAGGCCCTTGCCTTGTCAGTGAGAAGGAAAATAGACCAGAAAATGAATGAACTCCCAAGATCTCTGATTATTTTGGTGTCTTATAAATGGAGAGGGATTTGTGCAATGATTGAGTTCATGTCCCACTTGGATACAGCTGGAGTCACAGTGCAGAAAGATAGAGGCAGGATGGAAGCTGAGATTTCCTCCTTCAACAGTAGTTGAGGCAAGCAATGTGGAATTACGTAATCATTCCTAGATAATCCATAATTGTGGATTGTATACATCCATAGATCCATAATTGTGGGCTGTATCTTGGAATCCACAGATGAGGGCTATCAAGATTCTGGATAGAGGAGAGACCTTATCATGTATACAAATTGTGTTAATTACAGTATTCAGCCAAAACCGGTCTGGGTGTACTCTTGTGGACTATGTAACAGGACTTTTATGTTTACTGGGTTTGGAAGTACAATCTGAGAGAAAAGGTTTGAGGAATACTTGGTGTGCTCTAATTGAAACCCCTAGTCTCTGGAGCACATGTCCATGAAGCTATTTTCAGCTTTTCAAAATATTTTTTTTATTTTAGATCATAACTACATCATATCCACTTACACTTTTCTGCCCACAAGCCCTGCTATGATTACTCAATGTTCTCTAATTCACAGCCTGCTTTTCTTAAACAGGAGTTTCACATTAAACACAGTGAATATTGGAAGGTGGCATACATTTGGCTGCAGTATTTCCTAGCTATTAGGTCAAAGGTTGCTGACCAGGAACAATGAGTATGTAACAATATGTGCACAGAAAGGTCACTGTGATTTTCATAATGAGCTGCTTGACTTACAGGATAGTAGAAGAATGTATACTAAAACACAAACTTTCGGGAATAGGCCACTATCTGCAGGGTGGGTTGTGCAGAGCTACAAGGACTATGCAATCTGAGTCATTGATTTCTGATTCTCTGGTAGTGGGATGCAAAATTTTAGGTCCAACTGGGTGGTCCCAGCCAATGCTGGACTCTGAGAAGCCTTCCTTCCATGATTCTCTTTTCCTTATGCTCTATCGAGTTGTAAGGAAGAACACAGGTTACACTATTCTGAGTGTAGGGTTTGCAAAGCGGATCTGCCCATATGTCATTTCTGCAAAATTTGTATGGACCATGAGACAGACTGGGGTTCTTTTGTTCCATGTGGTGACTTAGGCACTTACCCTTGTCCTCTGAGCCTTCCTCTCCCTGTGTTTCTTGGTTTGGGGGAGACTCTGCAGCCCTGGCATGGGTGGGTGTGTTGCTTATTATATAACTGTCCAGTGTGCATATGCATGCAATGCTGTTGGTGTGCAGTGGGGGCTGACCCTGGATAACTGAAGGTCTGATTTCTTGAAGTTCTAAATATTCCATTCCACTTTCAGGTTTGCCTTATAAATATTTTAGAAAGTAGTAAAAATGGGTGATGTGGATGTCTCTCAGCAATACAAGATTATAATGTTTTTAACTCTCTGCTACCAAGAGTTACAATACTTTGTTAACTGACATTTAATTCCGGTGTACAAAATGAGTCTCTATCCTGCAGAGATATTTCAGGTGTGTATGGTTTTGGGTAGGGAGTTAGGTCAGGATCTTCACCTTGGGCCATAAACCACTTGGCAGGAAGTTGATTTTAAATTATTCTCCCATGTTGTCTGTGGAGTGTGCATCAGTGCGGCTAGGTTTACCTGAAACAATGAAGGGGTATAAAGCTTTACAGAGCCATAGCAGAAGGTCAGCTCCTTTTGCATGGAGAGCTCTAGAACAGGGACATCCTGTCTTTGGAATAGATATCCATAGTTACAGGGTCAAAAGTGTCTAAGGGTCACTTTTAGTTGATTTAATTGGAGTGTTGAGGTCTGTGTTTATTTAATCTCTGTACACATGGATTCATAGATATTTGGATAACATTGGTCAAGATCACACTTTTCTTGGCTAAATTTCTTTTATACATTATGTTAATCGTTGATATTTTTTGACCTTTGCACTTGGGTTATTCTCTCTATCTCTTTTATTCTTTTACACATATTATACATATTTTGATTGTTGTTGCTTTCTGGTAAGTATAAAAGTCATATTATGTTCGTTTGTGTACTGTATTTTCATAATTCCATTGAGCATTCTGAGTATTTCCAAAAAAAATGGTTACTGTGCCTTTGCAATAAGCATTTTGTTATTAATTTTTGTTCATTGTCATTGGATTGTATTTATTTCATGTTACAAACTTACCATGTATAGGATCTTAAATTCTGATACTTCATGTTCTGAAACCATTATATAATTCTTTATTTATTTTGGTTTTATTGTTAATCTGTGGAAGAGTTTTGTTGTTGTGTATCTTGGCAAGAGACTCAGCACATCTTTTGGGGATGACCAGAGTTCAGACACGTACACTCAACTTCACATCATTACCTTCATCCCATAACCTGTATACTTATACAAACCATTTTCTCTCAAACTCACACATACAAAATATAGCAATAAACTTGATAAAATGGTAAAGATTAATACTATCAATATCATTAGCATAAATTCTAGTCTTATACACTACAGTTTAGATTTGACACACTGCCCTGGAAATTGTAAAGCTACTTCTAGTTGTTCTTAATAATCAAAACATGGATTCAGATATGCGATTAATGATGAAATATCAGAGAAGCAGAGCAGTCAAGCCCTAGCTCTTATTTCTACTGAAGTACTCATACCAAAGGGGCAGGCAATTCTGATACTTGGAGTCTTCCCTCAGAAAACAATGAGCTTTTGTCTTCTTCCTCCTTATATTTCTTTCTCCCATCCATATCTACCTCCCAATTTCAGGGATAAAGGAATGAGCCACCACTTGTCTCTCTTTTTCTTTTAGACTGGATTAATGTGGTGTAGCCTGGGGTGGCCATGAAATTACAGACATGCACCTGATTTTGTCTCCCAAGTGCTAGGATTAAAGGTGTACTCCACCATGGCCTGTCCTCTATGGCTAACCACTGCATAGCTCCACATTCTATTCTTAAAGCATGTTTGTTTTTTGTTTATATATGTTTATGGTTGAAGAAGAGAATTGTTTCAGTCTGAATTGTGTAATGGTCTTTGCAAGCTCTGCACATTGCGTGGAGAGAGAAAGAGGGTTTGAAATTCTCCTCTGCAGGAACAGAGCTGGGTCGTCTACTGATGACATGGGAAAGTGACATTGAAATTAATGTCTGACTATGCAGTGTTGTCTTTTGCCTTTGGTTCCAGCACTGAGGAAGTAGACACAACTGGATCTCTCTGATTTAGAGGTCAGCCTGGTCTACAGAGTAAGTTCCAGGACAGTAGGGCCACATTGTGAAACTCTGTCTCAATAATAAAAAATAAAAATAAATAAATAAATAAATAAATAAATAAATGTATCAATAAATATTAGACAGTTAATGAAAAAAACTATTAGAAAACAACAACAAGTTTAATATTAATAATTAATAAGGAATTCACCAGCGCAGTTTACTAAGCAAGGAATAGGATGGCAGGAGCCACACAGGGAAATTCTGTCAAAAAAACCCAAAAACCAAATAAGTTCCTATTTGTGCAGATCTCTGAAATGTCTAGTCTGGGGTAAAAGCCAGGGCCAAAGGAGGTCCTGGGCCTAGTGTGTCTTTAAGAACACTCTAACCCTTGAGGAAGAGCTCTTGTCAATCAAGCCTCACTAGCCAATCAGGTACACTGAGCCAACCCACCAGTCTCAGGTCTGGAAGGACACTTCCTGGAGCCATGCTGCAGGCTTGCTTTTATATCAGGACAGGCACCAGAGGATTGATTGCTGCTCTGTGAGAGCTGCAGGGGAATGGAGGAGAACAGAAGCTGCAGCATGGTGAGTGAGTGAATAAAGAGGGGGGTATGGGGAGTCATGAATGTCTGTTTTGCAGGCCTTCCAGGAGGACGCTGGGCTTGAATGTGCTGTCAAATTCAGTGTTCTGTTAGGTCCATTGTGGTCCTAGGAGCTTCCCTAACCAGGGTGTGGCCCAGGAATACTTTTCCATGTGGGCTGCATCTGTGGAAAGGATTTCGATTATGCAGCAAGGTGAATAAATTCTTTGAAGTCAGCTCCATTATGCTTTTGGTGCACAGGGATGGCAAGTTACCAAAGAAGGAGAGGTTCAGTTTGTCCAGTGCCTTCCAGAAGCTTTGCCCTTCACATCTAACATTTAGGTGTCAGATACATGAAGAGTTATTACCATTTTTTTTTTGCCATCAAAATAACTTAACTTCTGTTGTTAAGAAATGAATAGAAAGATCTTATTTTGCATATCATTCCCAGTTCCCTCTCCCTCCCTTCCCCAGTGACCTCCCCATCCCATCCCACATACATTTCTCTGGGAGGCTGAGTTCTTTAGGAGGATTCATCAAAACCTGTCAAGACATTTGGGTTTGGCACGGGCCCTCCTCCTTGTCTCTAGGCTAAGGGCGTATTCACACTTGGAATTAATTTTGTGTATGCTCTAAATGGCATTCTTTTTCTTAATTACACACACACACACACACACACACACACACACATATATATATATATATATATGGATTTTTGTGTTACAGCATGATCTGGAATTTTTTTATGCTTGTTGTATTTTATTTTTCATCCTTTAATCCATTTGTTTATGCTTACTGATACATGTTAATAGTCAATGATATATAAGTAATATAATCCTTTGAAGCATGTGAAAATTAGGTAATTATCACACTCAGGATAGCCTAGTTTAGTTCTATTTCCCTGAAATTTCAAAATGCTATTGGTTTTTTATTATTATTTTATTTTATATAACAAAGTCCAATTAAATGAAAACAAACATTTATACACAATATTTGGGAATTTGGGCGTCGTTCTTTCCAAACTACTTCCTGCTGGTAAGGGACGCTGTCATGGGGGATTCAAAGAAGATTCAGAAATCCTGGCTGTAGTCTGTAGCCCTGCTTTTTCCAGCTGTTTTGAATTTAGGATCACTTTATACTCTGTTTCAGGCAGTCTGGTGTGATCAAGCCACATTAGTCTGGAAGGAACCCACATCTTTTCATTTTCTGTAGAAACAAAAATAGAAATCCTTTTCCCCAATAACTTGTCCTTCAACTTAAATTTTGGAGTCAAAGCATTTTTTTAAATTTAATTTATTATTTTACATGTCGATCCCTGTTCCCTCTCCTTCTCTCCCTCCCTCCCTCCCTCCCTCCCTCCCTCCCTCCCTCCCTCCCTCCCTCCCTCCCTCCCTCCTTCTCTCCCTTTTACCCTCTCTGCCCTCTCACATGCACCCTAACCATCCTCCCCTCCATTCCCCCACCCCAATTCCACATGTAGGGGAATGCCATCCAGTTGGGGTCATGTAGAACTGACAGGTCATATGAAGTAGGGACTAGGGCTTCTCTCCTGTCTCTAGATTAAGGCAGTTATCCCTCCATGGGGGATATGTTCGCAAAGTCCTTTTGTGCACCAGGGATACATCCTGGCTCCACTGTCTGAGGTCTTTTAGACTGCTCAGTCCTTCTGGCTGAGACCCATATTCAGGGGGGCCTGAGTCAGTCCCATGCTGGCTTCCCAGCTATCAGTCTAGTGGCTGTTATCTCCTCCTTTTTCAGGTAAGCTGTCTGTATGTATTTCTGCCAGAAGGTCTTGTCCTCTCCATCTGCATCTGGGTTCTAGTTCGACTCAGTGTTTATGTATGGGTGTTTGATCCTGTTTTCAACAGGCATTAGTTGAGGGCTCCATGGATAAGTTAGTTTTGATCTCACTCTCTGGGAAGGGCATTTATGATAGCCTTTCCACGGAAGCTCAAATTGTTAGTTGGGAGCAGTCTTGTAGTTCTCTAGACCTTACTTTGGGTTCAATTTTATCGTCAAAACAATATTGGCTCCCCTTTATTGTTCTCTCTCTCTCTCTCTCTCTCTCTCTCTCTCTCTCTCTCTGTCTGTCTGTCTCTCCTGTCTTCTATTCCTAACAGGGCTCAATCTTCCTAGTCGCACATGTTTTCCTTTCCTCCCCCTCATTTTCTCCTACTTCTCTCTACATTCACTGTCCCCCCACTTCCCCTGTGCTCTGGAGGACTTGTCCTTTCCCGGTTCTGTGAGGGACTTTATATGAATCTCTTAGAATATACCTTGTATCCTAGGTCCTTTGGTGGTGTGGATTATAGAATGGTGATCCTTTCCTCTAGGTCTAAAATCCACTCATGAGTGAGTACATACTATTTTCCTCTTTTTGTGACTGAGTTTCCTCAATCAGGGTGGTTTTTTTCAAGTGCCCTCTACTTGCCTGCGAATTTCAATATACCATTATTTTTTTTCTGCAGAGTAGTAATCCATTGTGTAGATGTGCTACATCTTCATTAAATATTCTTCAATTGAGGGGCACCTAAGTTGCTTCCAGGTTCTTGATATTACAAATAGTGCTTCTATGAACATAGTTGAACAGATGTCTTTGTTGTATGGATGTGAATCCTTTCGGTATATGCCTAAAAGGGGGATTTCCGGGTCTTGTGGTAAACTAATTCCCATTTTCCTGAGGAAAGGCCATACTGATCTCCAAAATGGCTGTATGAGTTTGCACTCCCACCAGCAGTGGAGGAGTGTCCCCCTTTCTCCATATCCTCTCCAAAATGAGTCATCATTGGTGTTTCTAATTTTAGCCAATCTGGCAGGAGTAAGATGGTATCTTAAAGTTTTTTGATTTGCATTTCCCTGATAGCTAAGGATGTGGAGCATTTTCTTAAGTGTCTTTCCACCTTTTTGATTTCCTCAATTGAGAATTATTTCTTCAGTTCTGTATGCAATTTTTAATTGGGTTATTTGGTGTTTTGTTGACTAGTTTCTTGAGTTCTTTGTATGTTTTGGAGATCAGACCTTTGTCAGATATAGGATTGGTAAAAATCTTTACCCAGTCTGTGGGCGCCTGTTTGGTCTTGTCCACTTTGTCCTTTGCCTTACAGAAGCTTCTAAGTTTGAAGAGGTCCCATTTATTAATTGTTTCTCTCAGTGTCTGTTCCCCTGGAGTTATGTTCAGGAAGCATTGACTAACTAGTTGACATAGGCATGTGGGTGGCTGACTATTGATTTTGGTGTTTGCCTAACTAGTGACTTCATGTGTTTGGCAAATAAGTAACTTAGGTGTGTGTCTAACAGGTGACATAGTGTATGTAGTTAACTAGTGAGTTAGTATGTGTGACTAACTAGTGGGTTAGTTTGTGGCTAACTAATGACTTACACTTAACCAAGTGTGTAGCTAAATAGTGACTCAGCTTAGTAATCTGATCTTCAGAAATTTGATAGATCACAAACAAAATAGAGCAGTAATTAAGAAGAGATAGACTGATACTGCCCATATGCTGTTATTTTGTATTGAGCATGGTAACCTTACACATAGTCAATGATCTTCTCAAACCTCTGAGCTGATATTAGTGTGTCATGCAGGAGTGAACATTTCTCCAAAAAGAGAGTTACCTATTGTCAAATTCAACATTCATTGGCTCAGAACTAGCTTCCCAAACTGTATACCCACATACTCTGGTCTGTGTTCATACACATGGCATGGATTCAAACATGATGGGAAATTACAAAATCACTCCCCCTGCCACAGTCATGTACTTTTTTCATAGTGGTGACTCCAGCACCTGGTTGCTTACCCTGAATCCTCCTTCAGTGTAAATAATTTTGCTTATTCTGATCTGAAAGCAGAGGCAATGCTCCACATGCGAATCCTTTTCCTGTGACTGCACTGGATAGTTCACTACCTGACCCTAGTGGAAATTTTAAATCTCTGAGGTGTTACAGTAATTTAAGAATTTTGAAGGAATAGTACAGAACACAGCAAGGCCATTGTTTGGAGCGCAACAGACTGCAACTCATGCCACCTGATTCAACATAAGAGCTTGCCTCATAAACATTCTTCTAACAGGATGAAAATGCATCTTTTCTAGCCTTAATATGCCTTCCCAGGGAAAAATCATTTCACCCACAGTGGAGATCTATAAAAAACAAATACATCTAACATGTATCTATCTTAGAAAATACTCGAACAGGAGCCAGCCTAGACATATGTTTGCATTTAATATATTCTATCCTTCTTAAATGGCTTTTTAAGTTCAAGCTGCATTTTAGACATTGAACAATTTCAATGTCTAGCTACTAAGCGAGATGAGAGGATTATACAGCAAATGTGTTCAAAACACTATTTCTTAAGGCCATCAGATACCTGAAACTGATGGACCTGCTTCACATGTAGGATCCTGAGGTGAAGGTATTGGTAAATGTAGAAGGTAGAAAATATAAAAAAAAAAAAATGTTGGGATGGGGAGAAGTTTACCATGCCAAGTAAGCTTCTTAAGGAGAATAGACTGTTCTACACTACTTCCAGGAAGGAAAGGGAAGGAAACAGGAGATTTCCTTGAAGTCTTTCAATGGGAGACACTCAGGAGAAGACCACTAAAACAATGCCACACAAGGGGAACACAGGGTATCTCATGATTATTACTGACTAAGCCCACAGTGACCTTGGGATTGAGAAACATATTTCTATGTAGTTTAGATCTACAGACCTGAAATAACCTGTCCACTAAGGCTTTGTTCCAAACAATCACCAGCTCTCCCCAGCAAATACCTGATTTTGGACAAGATATACTCTTTTATGGTTAATACACCAGGGCCTTAGGGAAAGCTCCCAAGGCCTAGACAAGACTGTTACTATCTCTCCCAAGAATGTTCGTCATGCCTGCCTGAGAGCCTAAATGAAAGCTGTGCTTTATCTGGCTACTCATACATCCTTGGTTTACTTTTTAAAATCTGGTGTCCTATTGCCAATCTGGTAGAATTATGCTTTTCTCGAGAAGAAAACTGCAACTATATGGCATACTGGGCCTAAAGGTTGCTTGTGGACATTTAATATTTCTGTGAGCAGCTGGTTATGGGCCAGTTTTTTTTTTTTTTTTTTTTTTTTTGTGTGTGTGTGTGTGTGTGTGTGTGCGTGTTTTTTTTTTTTTTTTTTTTTTTTTTTTTTGATATCAGTAAGGGACTACATGCTGTTATAAAACAGGAGTGGCTTCTTGGTAATGGTTTGGAGTCAAATGTCTGGAAAATCATGGTGAACAAATGTGTATTTGGGATTCAAAATTCTATCAGGTCTGGTCAACCTACACTTATCTTTGTGTGTTTTAGAGGCACGACTACCTTAGTTAAATTCTACTTTGTGAGACAAACTATCTCCAAAGCATTTGTAAATCCTTTGTGTTACAAATTTACTCCTGTAGATCACTGCTCAATAGTGAAGTGCTACCCTTACATGAGATGTCTTTTACAACGTGCAGAAAATTAACAATAAATGGATCTTACACATAAAAGTAAAATGCAAAGTGCTGAACTAAAAGATACTTACCTAAAAGGCCTCTGGAAGTTTGTCGCCATGCTTTCAGTGGGTGCACCAAAAGTATGTAGAAGTTGACTAAATAGATGTTTCTACAAACACCTCCCTGCTCCCAGTGCTCAGAGCAGATACAGCCCACAGAACAGTTATTTAGAGGCCTGCCTCTCACTTCTGGGAATTTTATGGACTGTATGACAACTCAGGAAATACCCTCCACACTGGATCCCATACCTCACCATCTCCCACTACCCATCTGAGGACAGCAGACCCTCACTCACCATGCTGTGGTTTTCCAACTTGCCCTTCCTAAAAGCACAGTACACAAAACCACTGCCTCCAGTTTCTCTTCAAATCCAGGCCAGAATGGCTCTGTACTTCTTCTGACAGGCAGGCCACCTTGGGGTCTGATTGGCTAGTAAGGCCTTAGTTATAAGAGTACCTCACACCTGGATGCAGAGTACTTAAGGGCAAATTACAATGGGTCCTGATTGACTTCTACCACAGACAAAGACTTTTCTATGTCAGCAGAGATGTGCATTTTTATAACACTTGTTCTATAGCTGACCCCTGCTATCTTCCTGCAGTTCACAGGAATTTTCCTTTCTTCCTCCTAGACACAGTGTGGCTAGTTAACTATACTTACTTAAGTGGGTTGAGTTATTCTTGGTGAACAAGTTGGATGGGAGCTCAGAAAATTTATTTACTACACAGAGATGTAGGTATACAAAAATTGATATTTGTTATTTGGTTTAACACTGAATTTATGTGAACTAAAGTAACTTTTTTACCTGGTTTTCTTGGGACCTTCAGACAATCAGGAAAGAAAAGCAGGTACCAGATCTCAAAAAAAAAAAAAAAAAAAAAAAAAAGATAATATGTCTTTCTTCTATCAGATAGCTGGATGATGGCTCCATGGATGTAGAGTTTTATCCCTGAAACTGAGAGCAAACACTTGGCAAATGCATAATAATGAGAAGAGTAGTCTTCATTGAAAATTGAATATTTGGAGAGGAATTGAACTAGGATGTATGTATTTGTGAGCACTATTGTAAGCCAATACATCTTCACTGATAAGATGAAAAAGAAAAGAAAACAAAAACCTACCCCGACCAGAGGTTCCATGTTATTTGTGGGTCGAGGTGGGCTAGAACCTGAAAATAAATGGGTGAAAAGAAGGAATGAGACCAAGCAATGGATTGTCAAGGTCTCAATTTTATTAGGCCAAAGAGAGGTTTTTAAAGCAAAGCAGGGAGGAAGTGGGGAGGGGTAACTGTGCCCAATCTGGGGCTCTGGTAATGTCCCAGGCCATAAACCTCAGTCCATAAATGTCTGCTTATCTCATTTCCTGCTGTCTGGTTCACCTCAGTTCCTGGGGTTAGTGAAACAGACTGCTTGTTTAGGAAGTTTTCTGTTTTACCAATATAAGGCTCAATTTGAGTTTTAAGGTATAAGTAAATCTGCAAGAGGATGTGACTCAAGGCCGGCTCCCAACAAAAACCAAGTGCATTATTCAATGTTCTCTACAAGAATCAGAATGTATAATGAATCTCACCATATCCGTAGAGAGTGGATTTATTATAATGTATCACAAGCTGTGATCTAGTTAGTCCAACAATGGTTGCCTACCAATGGGAATCTTAGGTGTACAGAGGTTTTTTAGTTTATCAGGATGGATGTCTCAGCTGGTCATTATATACCAAAATTACAAGGACATGGGCTCTGATGGTAGTAAACGAATACATTTGGTAGCCAGTGCAAGGGTTATCAGCCAAAGAGGGAGAGCTTCCTCCTTCAATACCCTGTATACATGCTGGCTACCACTAGAAGGTGGATCTGATTCTTCCTTTATCTAATTTGTTTTGTTTTGTTTTGTTTTTGTTGTCAAAACAGGTTTGTCAGTGCAGCCCTGGAACTCTGAGGCTGACCTCAACTTCAGAAAATCAGGCTGCCTCCTTTGTCCTGGGATTAAACATGTTCACTATCACCAAGCAGTTAAAAGTAGTTCTCATCATCTATATCCTTACATGACTTCTTTGTGCTTTGGCAGTCCTGGAATTTAGTCTGCCAGTCTGATTTTTCTCAACCGGTATATGGGTATGCATTCCAAATTTTCATGAGTTCATTGAGCTCCAATAACTCCTTTTGTCCTTAAGACATTACCTTTTCTGCTACAGGATGCCTGTGTCTTGATGATGATTGTCTCCTATCTAAATAACTATAGATTTGGCCTAGACAGGTTTGCATGCACCCTGAAGGAAGGGCCTAAGTGTATCTATGGGGAGCAGGAAGGCAGATAGTATGCACAGTTATGAAGTGCCTTTGGAATTAAAGGAAGTAATTTCTGTTTTCCATTCATACATACCCCTTCCATTGCCCCAACTTTGTTTGACTACTTATTTTAAATATCCTCTGGGGATTGACCTGGCCCATAGTGTTCCTCAAGGGGCCCCCTGTTTTTAAGCAATTTATTGGATAAATATTCATTGATGGTTTCCTATGTTTTTTCTATACTGTGGAAACTACGGCCTCTGAACATGGAGTTAAATATCTTCCCCGAATGTTTAGGCTTTTTAAATCTAGAGACAGAATATATTTATTTCCTCATTGATTACTCATTACAAATATGTCCCAATTAACACTCTTTAATTTCTGCAATCTAATGAAATGTATCTACTATACCAGTGTAAAACTGGGTATGATAGCTTCAATGGGAACTTCAACATCTGACAATGACTGTTCCTAAACATAGATGGGAGACAACAAGAGAGAACCAAAGTACAAAAAGTTCTAGAATTAACTTAGGGATGTAGAGACTGAGAGAAATAATTTTCCTAAAGCTTAGGACTATTTGTTATTGGTGCAATTCTTTTTGTCTAGATAAACTATAACTTCGGTAAAAAGATTCAAATATGCTACTATAGCTTTGTATATTCCTATACTTGCACTTTTATTATCTCTTTTATTAGTAAAGTTTGTTATAAAACCTAATATTTATGTGTTCTTGTGAATATGCAATCTGCATATTCAATGCATTCCGCATAAAATCCCAGCAAGATTCTTCACTGAACTTGAAAGGATAATACTCAACATTATGTGAAAAAAAAAAAGACCCAGGATAGCCAAAATAACCCTGTGCAATAAAGGTTCTTCAGGAGGCATCACCATCCTCAACTTCATGCTCTACACTAGAGCTATAGGGCTGATAACCACCTAGTATTGGCACAAAAATAGACAGGTATACCAATTTAATCAAATAAAAAATCCTGATATTAACCCTAACACCTCCAAACACCTGATTTTTGACAAAACACTGAAAGTATAAAAAGGAAGGAGGAAAGCATCTTCAACAAATGTTGCTAGCACAACTGGATGATGGTGTGTATAAGAGTGCAGATAGACCCATGTCTATAGCCATGCACAAAACTCAAGTCCAAATAGATCGAAGAGCTCAACCTAATTCCAACCAGATGGAACTTCTTAGAATAGAAAGGGGGGTACCATTGAATAACTGGTAGAGGAGACCACTTTCTGAACATAACTCCAGGAGTACATACTATGAGATCGACAATTAATAAGTGGGACTTCTTCAAACTGAATAGGTTCTGCAAGGCAAAGGGCACAGTGGACAAGACCAAACAGCAGCCCACAGACTGGAATTTGATCTTCACAACCCTACATCTGACAGAGGACTGATGTCCAAAATATACAAAGAATTGAAGAAAATAGTCACGAAAATACCATGCATGGCCAAAGAACGTTAGACATGAGCAGTAGACTCCAAGATCCTCCAGTAACACCTGCCCCATTTCCTCATCCCCACACAAAGACACATCTCCATTTGGGTTGAAATGAGAGGATGAAATGAATGGTGCTTCCCCTGACTCTACACAGAATTCCTGTTCCTCCATGGACACCTTGACTTCTGCATTTTATTAAATTCAAAGGAATACAGCCCTCCAACTCCAGGAGAGATTTCCCCTTGTATTGTGGTTTCTAGTTGATTTTCTCCCTTCTGTGTACCAGCCAGATAATCTCTGGTGTCCTAAAAAGCCAACCGCTCTGGAGGTGCCACCTGCTCCAATTCTTTTCCAACAATACTCTCTGGAACACACTCCAAGCCACCACTCTGAAGCACTTTATCCAAGTCCTCATTGATCTCAGAGCAAGCTGCTGAGTTCAATGATGGGTTTCAGCTGTCATCTCCCTTACTATTAGCAACAGGAGACACAGCTGACTGTCTCTGAGGTACTAGAGTGTGTGCACCTGGTTCCACCACATCAAGCACTGCTGTCATTTTTGGGGCTAAAGTTTATACCTATTTTGCAGCAGTTTAGAATTTGACTTCAGATTTATACCTGGGGAAGTGCAGTAGTTCCTTTTCGTATTAGAGATGCTACAGATTACTAGTCTGTAATTAACTGAGTATTCATCACTGAATTTAAGCACTGGAGGCTCAGCTATAAAGTGGATTCATGAAGGTGGAATGCATATGGTGTAATATATTTCTCTTATTTTTCTGCATTTGTCTCAAAGTAATTGTGAGTAAATGGAGGATCAACACTTCCATTCTTTGCCTGACTGACAGCAAAGTACTTACCTAAGTTTTTAATTTTGTTTTCATTTCTGTGGAGATGCAATGGCTGGTGTGGAACTCCTGGTTATATGGCTATATGGTAGCCTACTTTACAGTCTCACATTCTGCGATAGCTAAGATTGCTATATCATGGTTACAGGTACCTCACTACTCATCTTTAAAGTGCACGTGGAGAAAGAATGATACTTGATATCTACCTGTTAGGGTTAGGGATTGATATTTGTTTTTAGAGGTGTCCTATGTATGTGAGTGTGTATGTATCCTATGTCTGCTTTTGTTGATGTTCAATGTTGCCCTTGCGAGGTTTGTATTTTTTCAGTTCACAAAATAATCCCAATATTAAAATGTTTTTAAAATAATGAGGATATTGTTTGCAATACTTTGTTGACTAAAAATAGATATTAAAGATGGTAAGGATTTGATTTGATCTGTTGTTTTTTTTTTTCCTTGGTGAAGTTTTTGTGTCAGCCTTTGGGTGTCTTCCTTCCTTATACAAGGTTTCATACAGTGCACATTCATCTTGAGCACTCTATGTACCATAAAGGACCTTGCAGTCCTGATTCTCCGGCCTCTACTTCCTAAGTGCTAGAAGACAACAGTATGCAACTTTGGCTCTCAGAATGTGTGTGTGTGTGTGTGTGTGTGTGTGTGTGTGTGTGTGTGTGTGTGTTTGAGAAAGTGGTTTACTATGTTGCCTAGACTGGACTCAAATACTGGCTGCCTCCTCCCTTAACCCCCTTAGTATTGGAATTACAGGTATTTCAAGGTTGAGGCACCAGACCACTGATGGCCTTGTTTTTAAAAAGGTGTCACACAGGAAGTGTGGAAGTGACCGCCATTGTAGCTAAAGATACTTAATCGTTGTTATACAGAAGTTACATAATTTAGGGCTTTTTTTTTAATCTACAGGAAAGAAAATGCAAATATAAAAGAATTTAGCAGGGCAGTGGTGTAGCTTGGGGGTCCATGCAGGGCCCTACAGGACCCCCTTTCTTTTAATATAAACTAACACCTGTCTTAGGTGACAGAGGACATCAGCATAATTCCTTTCCCGTCATTGGAGAGGTCACCCAGGCCTGTAACCTTCCTGGCTTAGGTTGGACATTTGCCCCCTCTGTCTTACCCATCACTGGTGAATAGTTAGTCTGCCACATGTGGGCAGAGGCATTTTCAACATCACCAAAAATGCGGCCTGCCAGCTGTAGGAGGCAGTCTGCAAATTCTGAATAGGTCTCAGATGGTCCCTGCAAGACCTTCAATATCTGATCTCCTGCAGCCTCATTACAAAGGCTTCCCAAGCTCTAGTAGCAACAGCAGTAATTTGCGCATAGACCTCTAGGTCAAAAAGAATTTGAGTTGCAAGGGTAGCATATTGCCCTCCACTTGTTGCGTTCATGAGCATATCTGAATTCCTAGCAGGAAATCCGGCAACAGCATTACTTTGCGCAGTTTCCTTGCAAAATTCTTGAAATTCGCCTCTCCAGAGCAAATAGTCACCCCCACTCAGCACGTCTCTACAGAGCTGCATACAATCACTAGGGGTACAATTTAACGCTGCAAAAGACACAAAAATTGTCTGAGTAAAAGGACCATGGGCCCATAAGCAGTGACAGCCTCTTTAAGCTGTTTTATATCCTTAAAATCTAATGGGCTGTGCTCCCTAACCCTGTTATCTAAACATCCACTGTCTCTATCACTGGAAACACCTCTCTTTCCTTTTCTAACACTTCTACCTTCTTCTAAATGTTGTACTTCCTCAAAAGTCCTATTCATCTATGCCATTTCTTGTTTTACTTTATGGCAATGAATTCTTTAGCTGTCTTGTTTTAATCCTGGTGCCCTGCCTTTTCAATAGGGCCACTAATTGCCCGCTGAGCTTTTCTTTACAGTTACTGGCACCAATCCTTCAATACACCCTCATTCAATTACTTCTGCCGGCCGGCCTTCGAGGGCGATCTCTTAGGTGATCCTTTCTTTCCCGATCTCAGTGGGACCTCCACTTGTAGCACCCACGCTACCATCTCTACCACGAGTCAGGCAAAGGCCTAGAGATTGAAATAAAGACAAAACAGCGAGTCATTCGTTCAATGGCAAAGTTGGAACACCAAATGCCGAATGCTGTTTATTGAGGGGGACGAACGGGTTTAAATACCGACTTATACCACAGTGGAAAATTACAGGAAGTTTTTGGCTAAGCTCCTCCCTGTGTTGTCCCGAGGTGTATGTCACAAGATGTGTTGTCATGAGATGTGTTGTCACCGGAAGAGTACCAACAAAAGCCTTGGGGCAAGGAGTTCCCGCCAACAGCTTCAGGCTAGCTCAAGGTGCCTTGGGGGTCCATACAGGGCCCTACACAGTGGTGGTTCTGAAAGGGTCACACAGTGTCGAATAAGATGGTTTCTCAAAGTTGTTTTGGTTTGCATTTCCCTGATAGCTAAGGATTTAGAGCACTTTCTTAATTGTGTTTCAGCCTTTTTGATTTTATCTATTGAGAGTTCTTTCTTTGATTCTGTACCCCATTTTTACTAGTGTTATTTGGTGTTTTGTTGACTAGTTTCTTGAGTTCTTTGTATATTTTGGAGATCAGCACTTTGTCAGATATAGGATTGGTGAAAATCTATTCCCAGTCTGTGTGCAGCCTTCTGGTCTTCTCCAATGTTTCCTTTGCCTTACAGAAGCTTCTAAGTTTGAAGAGGTCCCCTTTATTAATTGTTGCTATCAGTGTCTGTGCCCCTGGAGTTATGTTCAGGAAGTGGTCTCCTATACCAATTTGTTCTAGGGTAACCCCTAATTTCTCTTCTAAGAAGTTTAATGTGGCTACTTTGCTGTTGAGGTCTATGATCCATTTGGACTTGAGTTTTGTGCATGGTGACGGACATGGGTCTATCTGCAGTTTTCTACACACCATCATCCAATTTTGCCAGCACCATTTGTTGAAGATGCTGTCCTCGACCCATTGTATTCATTTAGCAGCTTTGTCAAAAATCAGGTATTCATAGGTTTGTGGGTTAATTTCAGGAATTTCAATTTGATTCCATTGGTCTACATGTCTATTTTTGTGCCAATACCAGGCTTGTTTCAGAACTATAGCTCTGTAGTAGAGCTTAAAGAAAGGGATGGTGATGCCTCCTGAAGTTTTTTTTTTATTGCACAGGGTTGTTTTGGCTATCCTGGGGCTTTTGTTTTTCCATATAAAGTTGAATATGATCCTTTCAAGGTCAGTGAAGAATTGTGGTCAGATTTTAATGGTGTAGTGAGATTATCTGTTGCCTACAATCTTCATGGGCATAGTTAATTTCCTTGGGTTGGAGTTTTCCTTCCAATAGTTTCTGTAGGGCTAGATTTGTAGATACATATTTTGAAAATCTGGGTTTGTCATTAAATAACTTGTTTTCTCAATCTATAGTGACTGAGAGTTTTTTCTAGTTATATATCCTGGGCTCGCTTCCGTGGTCTCTTAATACTTGTAGAACATCTATCCAGGACCTTCTGGCATTGATGGTTTCCATGGAGAACTCAGGTGTAATTTTGATAGGTCTACCTTTATATGTTATCTGTCTTTTTCCTTCATTGCTCTTAATATTCTTTCTCTATTCTGTATGCTATGTGTTTGATTATTATAATTCGAGGGTGTAGAGAGCTACGAAGTGCCTTGCCTTAAGATGGCGCAGGCTTCCACCTTCCAGATGGTGAGCGCTCTCTATGGTAAAAAATCCTTATTTGGCCCAGGCTGTTGAGCTTGCTTGCTTCCCTATAAGAGCAGCCTATCTGCAGGGTCCCCGTGGCTCAATGGGGTTTGTCAGTGCAAGGAGATTTAAGCCAGTGCAGGCATTTACCCGGAGTCAGAAAAAGAAGCATGTTCAAGGATCCTGAATAAACTACTTGAAGAAGATCTTGCCCGAGTTGCATCTTCCTTGCAGGCTGAGGTTGGGAGCGACACCTGGTGGCCCTTACCCGGATGGAGATCAGAACTTCTTGCAGTCAGGGCAGCACTGGAAAGTTCCCACGGTAAGGAGGGACAATAAAGACCTCAGAAATAAGTGGCAATAAGGTTCCCTAGGAAGAGTGGGATAATAAGGACCTCAGGGATAAGTGGTAATAAAGTCTCAGGCATTAAGCAAGAGGTTCTAGTGAATCGAAAGTAAAATTTTTAAAAATGGGGACATCTCAGTCTCATCCAATTTTTCTGGCTCTTCAGGATCTACTTTTGTCAAAGAAACTTAAATTAAAGAAAAGCACATTAAAGAGGTTTCTGGGCGAATTTGATGCCATTGCACCTTGGTTTCCCAGTTTCGGGAGATCTTATGTTAGTGTGCTGGGACAAGTTTGGCAGGGATCTTGACTTCCCTTGGGAACAAGGAATGCTAAAGCCTGGAATCAGACCCATTTGGATGTTAATGAATAGCTGCACTGAGAACCAGAAATGCTGTAGAGAGGCAGTGGAAAAGGAACAAGCTGTGATAGAAATGATACAAGAAGAAAGATCAGAAGAGGTTAAGAGCACAGGGGAGTCTGATATGGATGAAACAGACTCTGAGGAGGAATTGCAGGCCCTTGTAGAAAAAGGTTCAGAAACAATCCCTTAGAGAACAGAGAGGGGAAGAGAAGGAGAAATGGCGATATAAGGAGGAGGAGGATCCCCCAGGAATAAAGCCATTGGCGGCTCCCCCTTATCAGATGGAGCAAGGGTGGGGCCGAAGGACAGGGCATTCCTTTTCCCTGAGGTGTGGAGAGTAGTGCAAACTGACCTTGGCCTAGCTTTTCCTGTTTTCCAGGATGCCCAATGCAATAGATATGAGGAGCTTTTAGACTTAAAGGTCATCAAGGTTTTGGCTGAGTCTATGAGAACATATGGGATTTCAGCTTCTTTTACTGTAGCCCAAGTTGAAGCCCTGAATAGACATTGCATGACTCCTAGTGTTAAGATGGAAATTTCATGCCTTGAAATGCATCAATTATATGGATGATATATTGTTGGCGGCCAAGGATGAACAAATTTTAGATCAGGCTTATGAAGATTTGGTTAAATTATTGGTAAAGGTTATTTATAGCCCCTGAAACGGTTCAAAAGGATAAGATTGTTAATTATTTAGGAGCCAAAGTGTATAAAAGACAAATTGTTCCTCAAAAGATTGAGATGAGAAAGGATAATTTGAAAACATTAAATGACTTTCAGAAGTTATTAGGAGATGTTAATTGGATTAGTAGTTATTTAAAGTTGCCAAATTACAAATTAAAGCCATTATGTCATATATTAGTAGGGGATCCAGCTCTTGATTCTCCTAGGCAATTGACTGTTGAAGCGAGAGAAGCCTTATGTAAAGTTGAGGAAAGACTACAAAATGCATTTCTATCTAGATGGAAGGAAGGTCAAGCTATCACATTATGCATTCTCCCTACCTAAAATCAGACTACAGGGTTGTTATGTCAGATCGGATCATTGCTTTGGATTCATCCCAAAATCTCCTCAGCGAAAGCAATAGAACGTTATCCCACAGCAGTCGTTAGTTTGCCTCATAGTGGAATTCAACAAAGCATTCAATTTTTTGGACTGCCCCCAGCGCTACTTGTGGTGCTTTATTACTGTCACTAGGTTAAGATCTTGTGTGGCACTATCGAAAATTGGGCCATATTGCAATGTGGGTTTGAAGGAACGATAGATAATCATTATCAAAAACATCATTTAATGTAGGGCCCTGCAAGGACCCCCAAGGCACCTTGAGCTAGCCTGAAGCTGTTGGAGGGAACTCCTTGTCCCAAGGCTTTTGATGGTACTCTTTCCATGACAATATATCTTGTGACACATATCTCGTGACAACACATCTTGGGACACACACCTTGTGACAACACAGGGAGGAGCTAAGCCAAAAAATTCCTGTAATTTTCCACTGTGTTATAAGTCGGGATTTAAGCCCGTTCTTCCCTTTCAATGAACGGCATTCGGCATTTGGTGTTCCAACTTTGCCATTGAACCAATGACCCGCTGTCTTGTCTTTATTTCAATCTCTAGGCCTTCGCCCAACTCGTGGTAGAGATGGTAGCATGGGCGCTACAAGTGGTGGTCCCACCGAGATCTGAAAGAAAGGATCACCTAAGAGATCGCCCTCGTACGCCGGCCGGCAAAAATAAATGAATGAGGGTGCATTGAAGTATGGATGCCAATAACTATAAGGAAAAGCTCAATGAGCAATTAATGGCCCTATTGAAAAGGCAGGGCACCAGGATTAAAAACAAGACATCTAAAGAATTCATTGCAATAAAATAAAAGAAAAGGTATAGATGAATAGGACATTTAAAGAAATACAAGATTTAGAACAAAATAGAAGCATCAGAAAAGGAAAGACAGATGTTTCCAATGATTGAGACAATGGATCCTCAGATAACAGCGTTAGGGAACACAGCCCATTAAATTTTAAGGATATAAAACAGTATAAACAGGCTGTCACTGCTTATGGGCCCATGGTCCTTTTACTCAATTTTTTGAGTCTTTCCCAGTGTTAAATTGTACCCCTAGTGATTTTATGCAGCTCTGTAGAGCCTTAATAAATGTAGGTGACTATTTGCTCTGGAGAGGCAAATTTCAAGAATTTTACAAAAAACCGCGCAAAATAATGCTGATGCCAGATTTCCTGCTAGGAATTTAGATATACTCACGAATGCTACAAATAGAAGTCAATATGCTACCATTACAGCTCAAATTCTTTTTGACCTAGAGTTCTATGCACAAATTACTGATGCTGCTACTAGAGCTTGGGAAGCCTTGACTAATAAGGCTGCAAGAGATCAACTATCTAAGATGTTGCAGGGACTGTCTGAGCCCTACTCAGAATTTGCAGACCACCTCCTACAGCTGGCAGGACAAATTTTTGGTGATGTTGAAAATGCCATGCCCATAGTTAAAAAATTAACATTCAAAAGTACAAACAAGTATTGTAAAGAGGCTCTACATCCCCATAAGTCCAAAAGACTTAATGATTATATATGCATATGTCGGGACATAGATGGTCATCACATTATGGGCCAGGTTATAGCTTCAGTTATGAAAAGAGGGGAGAACAATAGAGGAGCCAGACCAAAGAGTAGCTTTGGATGTGAACAGCTAGGACATTTCAAAAGGAACTGCCCCCAGGGTGTGGCAACACAATTGAGCCCTAGGCTGGAGATCGCTCTGGGCTGGGAAATTTTCCCCAGGGGCTATTGCTATACAGCCTGTTCCCATTCCTATTATCTGGAAAACTGATAACCCAATATGGGTGGAGCGATGGCCCTTATCTATTGAGAAGCTAGAGGCTGCACATCAAGTTGTAAAGGAACAATTAGAGACAGGACATATTGTTCCTTACACTTCCCTATGGAATACCCCAATCTTTGTTATAAAGAAAAAATCTGGAAAATGGAGACTCCTACAAGATCTCTGAGCTGTTAATGATTTTATGCAAATTATGGGAGCAACACAACCTGGCTTGCCTTCTCCTGTGGGTATTCCTCAAGGCTATCATTTATTAGTTATAGACCTAAAAGATTGCTTTTTTAGCATTCCTTTACATCCTCAGGATAATGAATGATTTGCATTTAGCATTCCTTCTATTAACTTTAAAGAGCCCTATAAGAGATATCAATGGATGGTGTTACCTCAAGGAATGGCCAATAGTCCCACTATTTGTCAAATTTATGTACCATTGGCCATTGCCCCCGTTAGAGAGAAATTTCAATCCTTATACATTATACATTATATGGATGATATTCTTTCAGCCGGCCTGCATTCCAAAGGAAGTGAATGAGGCTTTTGGGGAATTGCAACATAATTTTCGACTAGCTGGCTTAAGATTAGTCCCAGAAAAGGTGCAACAATAATTTCCCTATCAATACCTGGGTCATCAATTGTTATTTTCTGGTATCCATCCTCAAAAGATTACTTTAAGGCTGGATAATCTGACCACCCTTAATGATTTTCAAAAATTATTGGGACACATAAATTGGGTTCAATCTAGTTTGGCCCTAAACACTGGGCAGCTTAGACCATTATTTGATATTTTACAAGGAGATTCTGTTCCCACGTCTCTGCCCACCTTAACATCTGATGCCCGAGAATGTATAAAGCTTGTTCAAAAATGTCTCCAATCTGCACATTTAAATTGTATTGACTATTCTCAGAACTTGATGTTATTAGTCTTTGCTTCAGCGTATTCCCCTACTGCGGTATTTTGGCAAACTGGTAATATATTATGGGTGCATGAACATGCATCCCCAAGAAAGACAGTTAGATCTTATCCTCAGGCAATGCTTTCTGTTATTCAAAAGGCATACAAAATGAGTATTCAAGTTTTTGGCAAGATGCCGGATTTAATTGTTACTCCCTATACTCAACAACAGATACAATAGCTTCAACAGTTTGATAAGGAATGGGCACATTTCTTGTGTTCCACACCCTGCCGCTTAGATAGTCATTTTCCTTCCAGTAAGTTAGCTCATTGTTTTAAAAATAACCCTGTGTGTTTCCCCAAGGTTATTTCCCAATATCCTCTGAAGGGGGCCCATAATGTATTTACAGATGGCTCTTCAAATGGTTGTGCAGTAGTTGTTTCTTTTCCCATTATCAAACGCTCTATACTTAAAGTGAAGTCTGCACAATTTGCAGAACTAGCTGCAGTACAATTAGCCCTTCAGCATTTTTCTCATGAACCATTTAACTTAAACACAGATAGTAAATATGTGTATCATATATTGGCTCCCTTAGCGACTGCTGCTTATATACCTCCAGTGTCTTGTGTACAAGAACATTAGTAGCCGTACAAAGCCTACTATGGAGGAGCTCTCATCCAATTTTTGTAGGACATCTCCGAGTGCATTCTGATTTGCCCGGCCCTTTAAATGAAGGAAATGCTATTGCTGATTTTAATTATAAAACAGATAATGCCATCATGATGATGAGAGAGTCTGGGTATGAAGCAGCCTGCAAAGCTCATACAATTTTCCAACTTAATGCAGGGTCACTCAAATTCCATTTTAAAATAACTAGAGACCAAGCTATTGATATAGTTAGGAATTTTCCAGTATGTGCAGACGTCTTATCATTCGATTGTTAAAAATCAACTATTACGTAATGAGTAATCACTGTATAAGGCACTGGCCCCATTCTCTGGGCAAGGCTTGTGGTACTGATCTCCTTCTTTGTCAATCCCACACAGCCAAATGACAGATGACACCATCATTACTTACCAAATCAAATAACTTAATAATTGGATAGTCCTCCATACGTAAATTTCATAGGATGGAACCAAACTCCAGTGATTGTCAAGGAAGTTATACTTAGATAATTAAATAATGCCAAGTGATTAACACCCATGGAGGAATGGCCAGACTCCAATCAAGAAGAACAACATCTTCATCGATTTCAATAAATAATATATAATGAAATATGATTGAATAATGTCATGGTGTTGCATACTTAAATCCCACATGGAGTAGTCAGACTGATCAATTATTGGAATAATTATGTTTTAAAAAATTAAATTGATAATTAATTAGAGGGCCTTTTATAGTAACACTGACGAGATGAAACCAAAGTTCTAAATTTATCGCTGATGTAAAGATCTATTTACATAGTTAATGATGAAGTAATGAGATGATATTACATCATCAACTACCAAAATCTGACTCCAAACGGACTTATGGTCCATAACATTACCTGTATTTTAAGTACGTAAAATAAATGATGAATTATTACTTAATTTCATGTTTAACAGTTAAAGAAGTATGTGATGCATTAGATGATGTGATGGTCAGGTACAACTGTCTCCCCTAAAGAGCCTCAAAACTCCAGTGATCACTGACTAAATAATGACAGATTTCAATAATTAAATGAATAAAAATTTAACAAGTGGATGGTGTTTTATGCGTGAAGCCTAAATGATTGCTCAATACTGAAGAGCCATTGAGTTCTTAATCATAGATTTGAACAAAAAAATGAATGAATAAAGAGATAATTTTTCATAATTCACCCCTAGAGAGATAACACAATGATATCAACATTGATTAAATAAAGAAAGGAAGACAGACAGACAGAAAGAAAGAAAGAAAATTCATAAGATACAATTTAACACCAAAAAGGTGGATCCAGACTCAACTCTTCCTGGAGTAGAAGAAGACAGATTTGAATAATGAAATAATCAGATAGTTAGATTGTCACACTTGAGTCACACAAGGTGGCGCCAAAATTCAGAGATCACAGATTATATGAGGAAAGAATTTAATAATTACATCTTTCAATATGTAAGCCATTGACCTTTTTATGTATCATCTATTCCTGGGCAGACTTGCCAGGTATGAAAATGTATGCTGTCATCATGCATTTTTAAAATGCCATCAGTTAATCCTCAAATAACCATGCTGTCTAGCCTGATGAATTCTGTTGGCCTGTCATCATCACAAGCACCTGAATCTCTGTTCTGGTGCGGCAGGACATGAGATAATGGGCCCAATCCTGGCGTAGCAGTAGTAGCCACAATGTTGATAACAGCTGAAAAGATGGCTGCAGCAGGGGCATTCTCTATTAAGTCCTGTACCCTGCTTTCTAGTATGGTTATTTAGAGTGATTTATTGTTGGTGTTGTGTCATGTTATTAGCCTGACAGAGTTCATTAGATGAGATTCCCTTATCATGAGATTATTCAGTTACTCCATTTTTAAAATCGGTGGTCACTGTGTCCTTCATGGGTCAGTTCTGTTGCAACCTCCCAGAAACCGATGATGCGAAACAGTACAGTTTTTTTTAAAATCGTGTAATCATTCGATTGTTAAAAATCTACTATTACGTAATCAATAATCACCATATAAGGCAGTGTCCCCCATTCTCTGGGCACTGCTTCTGGTACCGATCTCCTGCTGTGTCGATCCCACAGAAGCCTAATGACGGATGAAACCGTCATTACTTAAGCAATCAAATGAGTTAAAAATTGGATAGTCCTCCATACTTACCTTTCATAAGATGGAACCCAACTCCAGTGATTGCCAAGGAAGTAATACTTAGATAATTAAATAATGCCACATGATTAACTCCCATGGAGGAATGGCACGACTCCAGTCAAGAAGAACAACATCTTCATCGATTTAAATAATGAAAACATAATGAAAAATGATTGGATAATGTCATGGTGGTGCATACTTAAATCTCACATGGAGTAGTCAGACTGATCTCTTCCTGGAATAATGAGAAATTTAAAAAAATAAATTGTTAATTAATTAGTGGGCCTTTTATCTTAACACTGAGGAGATGGCACCAAATTCCAAAATCTATCGCTGATGTAAAGATCTATTTACATAGCTAAATGGTGAAGTAATGAGATGATATTACATCATCAACTACCAAAATCTGACTCCAAAAGGGACTTATGGTCCATAACATTACCTGTATTTTTAAATACGTAATTTAAATGATGAATTATTAATTAATTTCCTAGTTTAACAGTTAAAGAACTAAGTGTAGTATTAGATGACGTGACTGTCTGGTACAAAGGTCTCCCCAAAGGAGGCTCAAAACTCCAGTGATCACTGAATACATAAGGACAGATTTTCATAATTAAATGAATAAACATTAAACAAGTGGATGGTGTTTTATGCGTGAAGCCTAAAAGCTTGCTGAATACTGAAGAGATATTGAGTTCTTAATTATAGATTTGAACAAGACATGAATGAATAAAGAGATAGTTTCTCATAATTCACCCCTAGAGAGATAACAAAATGATGTCAAAATTGATTGAAATAAAGACAGGAAGAAAGAAAGAAAGAAAGAAAGGAAGAAAGAAAGAAAGAAAGTAAGAAATAAAGAAAGAATTCACATGATACAGTTTAACACCAGCAAGGTGGATCCAGACTCCACTCTTCCTGAGTAGAAAAAGACAGATTTGAATAATGAAATAATCAGATAATTAGATCGTCTGTCACACTTAAGTCACACAAGATGGCTAGAAAATTCAGGGATCACAGATTATATACTGAAATAATTTAATAATTATCTCTTTAAATAAGTAAGCTGTTGACCTTTTTTGTATCATCAATACCTGGGCAGATTTGCCAGATATGAAATTGTATGCTGTGATTACGCATTTTTAAAATGCCATCAGTTAATCGTCAGATAATCATACTGTCTTGCCTGATGAATTCTGTTGGCCTGACCAAATCACAAGCGCCTGAATGTCTGTTGTGGTACGGGAGGACGTGAGATAGTGGGCCCAATCCTGGCGTAGCAGTAGTAGCCACAATGTTGATAACAGCTGAAAAGATGGCTGCAGCAGGGGCATCAATAGCATAGCTGAGAGAGAGATGTTCTTCCGTGTGCTGAGTCGTCATCCTTTTGCCAGGTCTCGGTGATGGTGCCGACCTGCTAGTGCCACTCCTTCTTCTCATGGTAGATCACAATCGATGTGAAGATGTGGACAAATAGCAGGTAGTCAACACCCAGACCATTGTGCCGGCCTTGGTGAAGTCCTTGTACTTCTAGGTTGGAACAGTGCAAACTTCTGGACTCAATCATCCAGCATCCCTCGTACTATGGGAGATGCATTGATCATTCAGAAAATGCTCTGCCCATGTCTACATCTTTCCGAACCTTATTCCTGAAAGATATTTGCACCCTAACCGTAAACGGTGATGTCATTGTCGATCGTTTACATAATTTAAAGAATTTAATTAGTCAGTAATACCTAACTGTCAAAATTAATAGGTCATGTAGCATTTAACTTGCAGGGAAGTATGGTCAGAATCCAGGAAAGAAGGGTGTCATCATCATCAATTGAAAAAATGAATCATAAAATGTGATGATATTGCACATTAACTCCACAAGAGGGAGCTTTACAGGTCTCTTCATGGAATGGTGGATTGTTGTTTACATTACTATACAAATATTTACATTATCTTGGGAATTCACACAGATTGTCAATTTAAGTACATTAATTATGTAATTAGATGATATGTGGCATCAGATTCCAGGTGGCATGGACGATATAATCATTGTTTTATATAATTAAATAATCAAGTAATGAGTTCATGTAACATCATCCACTTCCCTGAGTTGGCTCCAAATCAGGCTCATGAACGATGCTGTCGTGATTAATTTAAATATTTTAACTACGTAATTGACATTAAGATGGTCTGTAATAATTGCCTCCCACGTCATGTCACCACAATCCACTGATCATGTTTTATCTAATGTCCTACTTTAATAATCAAATAACAATATAATCAGAGGATGAAATGGTCTGCCATACTCCACACAATTGAGTCTCAGTTGACTTCCACATGTTCGAGGGAAACTCCCTGGTTCATCCCTTATTTAATCTCAGAGTTGGGTAGTAACATGCTTAAATGCTGAACTGTCATTGTGTATGCAGGGTTTTTAGAAGATATCACATATTTAATGTTGGGCGGCTGCCTCAAAAGAGATGGACTGAAGTCCAACAATCCCTAAGTCTACTGTAACAAATGGATTATCACCTTCCTGAAGGAAGTCAACAATGGCAAACTCACATTTTGATGAATAATTGTGAGTCTTGTTATCTTTCGTTCCATAGTTTCACTTCTTAGGAGAGAGAGTATTCATAAACGGAAGACTTTGTACTGTTTCTCCACAGACTACGTTCTCTGATGATTATGTAATCTTGAATTTGCTAACCAGTAAAAGCTGTAGGCACACATCTAGAGGTGTGGCTATGACTTGTTTAGGCGAATCAAATGCTGTCATGAAACGTTTTAGGAGATAGTTATCTTGGTATACTCTAATGTCCCGTGATAACACTTTCTCGAAGCTGCTCTCTGATCCTTGGCCCATGTTACCAGGAAACAGAATGCAAGCAGGGTTGCCAGTCAAAATTTATGAACCAACATTCTGTCACATTCTAGTGCCCCTCCTGCATGCTAAAAAGAGTATACCCACCAATGAACTAACCTTATATCCTCACCGAGTTTCTCACAAAAACAAAGCTGGGCTCTTTCTTTTGAGTTCTACATATTTACAGTCTCTCAAGCTACAACATGCCTATAGTGACATAGGCACAAAAACGAAAGCATCATTGTGCCATTCGAGTACAATGATGAGTATTTTAAACCTGTTTTCTATGCTTCAATTTTTAATTTCTAGAACAGAAACAATAGAATTAATCACCTGTACCATAATCGTTTTCCCTTTATTGAAAATAAAATTAACTCCTCTTCATCCTCTTACCTTTAGAGCAGCTTGATCCCATGGGTTCTCAGTGTTGTTTTGATTTGCATTAGGCTGATGATTAAGGATTTTGAGCAGTGCCTTCTGTTTCTTTCAGTCATTTTGGATTCCTCAATTGACTGTTCTCTAGTAAGTCCTGTACCCTGCTTTCTAATATGGTTATTTAGAGTTATTAATTGTTGTGGTGTGTCTTGTTAACAGCCCAACAGAGTTCATTAGATGAGATTCCCTGATCTGGAGATTATACAGTTATTCCATTATTTAAAATCGGTGGTCACTGTGTCCTTCATGGGTCAGTTCTGTTGCAACCTCTCAGAAACTGATGATGCGAAACAGTACAAAAAAACTTTTCATGACAGCATTTGTTTCGCCTAAACAAGTCATAGCCACACCTCTGGAAGTGTGCCTACAGCTTTTACTGGTTACCAAGTTCAAGATTACATAATCATCACTGAACGTAGTCTGTGGAGAAACTGTCCAAAGTCTTCTGTTTATGAATACTCTCTCTCCTAAGAAGTGAAATTATGGAAGGAAAGAAAGACTCACAATTATTCATCAAAAGGTGAGTTTGCCATTGATGACTTCCTTCAGGAAGGTGAGAATCCATTTGTTACAGTAGACTTAGGGATTGTTAGATTTCAATAAATCTCTTTTGAGGCAGCCGCCCAACATTAATATGTGATATCTTCTAAAAACGCTGCATACACAATGACAGTTCAGCATTTAAAATGTTACTACCCAACTCTGCGATTAAATAAGGGATGAACCTGGGAGTTTCGCACAATCATGTGTGAGTCAACTGAGAGGCAATAGTGTGGAGTATGGCAGATCATTTCATAATCTGATTATGTTGTTATTTGATTATTAAAATAGGACATTAGATAATTCATGATCAGTGGATTCTACGATGTGGGAAGCAATTATTATGGACCATCTATATATCAATTTTGTAGTTAAAATATTTAAATTAATCACGACAGCATCGTTCAAGAGCCTGGTTTTGAGCCACCTTAGGGAAGTGGATGATGTTACATGAACTTATTGTTTGATTATTTAACTATATAAAACAATGATTATATTGTCCATGATATTTGGAATCTGGTGTCACAGATCATCTAATTACATAATTAAAGTATTTAAATTGACATTCTGAGTTCATACCCCATATAATGTAAATATTAATAAAGTTATATAAAACAAAATTCCTCCATTCCATGAAGAGACCTGTAAAGCTTCCTCTTGTGGAGATAATGTGCAATATCAACACATTTTACCATACATTGATTCAGTTGAGGATTATGACATCCTTCATGACTGGAGTCTGGCTATGCTTCCCTGCCAGTGAAATGCTACATCACCTATATATTGTGACAGTTAGCTATTACTGACTTATTTAATTCTTTATATTATGTAAGCGATAGAAAATGCCATAACCGATTATGATTAGTGTGCAAATATCTGTTGGGGACAATGTTAGGAAACATGTAGACATGGGCAGAACATTTTCTGAATGATCTATGCATCTCCCAGGGTATGAGGGATGCTGGATGATTGAGTCCAGATGGTTGCACGGTGCCCTCCGAGAAGTACAAGGACTTCACCAAGGCTGACATCGTGGTCTGGTGTTGACTACCTGCTCTTCCTCCACATCTTCACATCGGTTGTGATCTACAATGAGAAGTAAGGCACTAGGAGGACGGCACCATAACCGAGACCTGGCAAAAGGATGACGACTCAGAACACAGAAGAACTTCTCTCTCTCAGCTATGCTGGTGATACATTTGCTGCAGCCAACTTTTCAGCTGTTATCAACACTGTGGCTTCTACAACTACGCCAGGATTGGGCTCATTATCTCACGCCCTGCCGTACCAAAACAGAGATTCAGGCGCTTGTGATGAGGTCAGGCCAACAGAATTCATCAGGCAAGACAGTATGATTATCTGACGAAAAACTGATGGCATTTTAAAAATGCGTGATGACAGCACACAGTTTCATACCTGGCAAGTCTGCCCAGGAATTGATGATACAAAAAAGGTCAATGGCTTACATATTTAAAGATGTAAGTATTCAATTCTTTCATTATATAATCTGTGATCCCTGAAGTTTGGTGCAAACTTGTGTGACTCAAGTGTGACAGAATATCTAACTATCTGATTATTTCATTATTCAAATCTGTCTTATTCTACTCCAGGAAGAGTGGAGTATGGATCCACCTTGTTGGTGTTAAATTGCATCCTGTGAATTCTTCCTTTCTTTCTTTCTTTCTTTCTTTCTTTCTTTCTTTCTTTCTTTCTTTCCTTCTTTCTTTCTTTCCTTATTTAATTCAATGTTGATATCAATTTGTTGTCTCTCTAGGGGTGAATTATGAGAAATTATCTCTTTATTCATACATTTTGTGTTCAAATCTATGATTAAGAATTCAATGTCTCTTCAATATTGAGCAATCATTTAGGCTTCCACTTGTTTAAGGTTTTTTCATTTAATTATTAAAATCTGTCAGTATGTATTCAGTGATCACTGGAGGTTTGAGCCTCCTTAGGGGAGACCGTTGTACCAGACCATCACATCATCTAATACTACACAAACTTATTTAACTGTTAAACTAGGAAATTAATTAATAATTCATCATTTAATTTATGTATTTAAAATACAGGTAACGTTATGGACCATAAGTCCCATTTGGAGTCAGATTTTGTTTGTTAATGTTGTAATATCATCTCATTACTTCATCATTTAACTATGTAAATAGATCTTTACATCAGCGATAGGTTTAGGACTTTGGTGCCATCTCATGAGTGTTAATATAAAAGGCCCACTAATTAATTATCAATTTAATTTTTGAAAAACATCATTATTGCAGGAGTAGGTCAGTCTGACTACTCCATGTGGGATTTAAGTATGTACCACCATGTCATTATTCAATCATATTTCATTATATATTACTTATTTAAATCGATGAAGATGTTATTCTTTTGACTAGAGTCGGGCCGTTTCTCCAAGGGAGTTAATCACGTGGAATTATTTAATTATCTAAGTACTACTTCCTAGACAATCACTGGAGAAAGTGTTAACATGGGACATTACAGTCTCCCAAGATAACTATCTCCTAAAAATTTAATGACAGCATTTGATTCGCTTAAACAAGTCATAGCCACACCTCTGGAATTGTGCCTACAGCTTTTACTGATTACCAAATTCAAGATTACCTAATCATCAGAGAACATAGTCTGTGGAGAAACTGTTCAAAGTCTTCTGTTTATGAATCCTCTCTCTCCTATGAAGAAAAACTATGGAACAAAAGATAATAAGACTCACAATTATTCATCAAAAGGTGAGTTTGCCCATGTTGACTTCCTCCAGGAAGGTGATAATCCATTTGTTAGAGTAGACTTAGTATTTGTTGGATTTCAGTCCATCTCTTTTGAGGCAGCCGTCCAACATTAAATATGTGATATCTTCTAAAAACCCTGCATACACAATGACAGATCAGCATTAAAACATGTTACTACTCTGCTCTGCGGTTAAATAAGGGATGAACCTGGGAGTTTCCCACAATCATGTGGGAGTCAACTGAGAGTCAATAGTGTGGAGTATGGCAGACCATTTCATCCTTTGATTGTGTTGTTATTGATTATTAAAATAGGACATTAGAAAATCCATGATCTGTGGATTGTGATGACGCAAAGTGGGAGGGAATTATTATAGACCATCTTAATATCAATTATGTAGTTAAAATATTTAAATTAATCACGACAGCATCGTTCATGAGCCTGGTTTGGAGCCAACTCAGGGAAGTGGATGATGTTACATGAACTCATTATTTGATTATTTAATTATATAAAACAATGATTATATCGTCCATGAAACCTGGTATGTGGTGCCACAGATCATCTAATTACATAATTAATGAATTTAAATTGACAATCTGTGTGAATCCCCAAGATAATGTAAATATTTGTATAGTTATGTAACCAAAAATCCTCCATTCCATGAAGAGACGTGTAAAGCTCCCTCTTGTGGAGTTAATGTGCAATATCTTCACATTTTATGATTCATTGACACAATTGATGATGATGACATCCTTCATGACTGGAGTCTGGCCATGCTTCCCTGACAGTAGAATGCTACATCCCCTAATTATTGTGTCAGTTAGCTATTACTGACTTATTTAATTCTTTAAAATATGTAAATGACAGTCAGTGCCATCACCGAATACGGTTAGCATGCAAAAATCTGTCAGGGACAATGTTAGGAAAGTTGTAGACATTGGCAGAGCATTTTCTGAATGATCTATGCATCTTCCCGAGTACGGGGGATGCTGGGTGATTGAGTTCTGAAGGTTGCACAGTGCCCTCTGAGAAGTACAAGGACTTCACCAAGGCCGGCATGGTGGTCTGGCTGTTGACTACCTGTTCTTGCTCCACATCTTCACATCGGTTGTGATCTACCATGAGAAGAAGGAGTGGCACTAGGAGGTCGGCACCATCACCGAGACCTGGCAAAAGGATGATGACTCAGCACACGGAAGAACATCTCTCTCTCAGCTATGCTATTGATGCCCCTGCTGCAGCCATCTTTTCAGCTGTTATCAACATTGTGGCTACTACTGCTACGCCAGGATTGGGCCCACTATCTCACGTCCTCCCGTACCACAACAGACATTCAGGTGCTTGTGATTTGGTCAGGCCAACAGAATTCATCAGGCAAGACAGTATGATTATCTGAAGATTAACTGATGGCATTTTAAAAATGCGTGATGACAGCATACAGTTTCATATCTGGCAAGTCTGCCCAGGAATTGATGCTACAAAAAGAGGTCAATGGCTTATATATTTAAAGATGTAATTATTAAATTCTTTCATTATGTAATCTGTGATCCCTGAAGTTTGATGCCACCTTGTGTGACTCAAGTGTGACAGACGATCTAACTATCTGATTATTTCATTTTTCAAATCTGTCTGTTTCTATTCCAGGAAGAGTGGAGTCTGGATCCACCTTGTTGGTGTTAAATTGTATCTTGTGAATTATTTCTTCCTTCCTTCCTTCCTTTCTTTCTTTCTTCCTTTCTTTATTTAAGTCAATGTTGATATCATCTCATTATCTCTCTAGGGGTGAATTGTGTGAAATTATCTCTTTATTCATTCATTTTTTTTTGTTCAAATCTATGATTAAGAACTCAATGACTCTTCAGTATTCAGTAATCATTTAGGCTTCACACATAAAACACCATCCACTTGTTTAATGTGTATTCATTTAATTATGAAAATCTGTCATTATGTATTCAGTGATCACAGGAGTCTTGATACTCCTTAGGGGAGACCGTTTTACCAGACCATCACATCAACTAATACTACACTTACTTCTTTAACTGTTAAACTAGGAAATTAAGTAATAATTCATCATTTAATTTACATATTTAAAATACAGGTAATGTTATGGACCATAAGTCCCTTTTGGAGTCAGATTGTGGGAGGTGATGATGCAATATCATCTCATTACTTCATTATTTAGTTATGAAAATAAATCTTTACATCAGCGATAGGTTTAGGACTTTTGTGCCATCTCATCAGTGTTACTATAAAAGGCCCACTAATTAATTATCAATTTAATTTTTTTAAAACATCATTATTCCAGGAAGAGATCAGTCTGACTATTCCATGTGGGATTTAAGTATGCACCAGTCATTATTCAATCATTTTTCATTATATATTAATTATTTAAATCGATGAAGATGTTGTTCTTCTTGACTGAGGTCAGGCCATTACTCCATCGGAGTTAATCACTTGGCATTACTTAATTATCTAAGTAGTACTTCCTTGACAATCACTGGAGTTTGGTTCCATCTTCTGATAGTTAAGTATGGAGGACCATCCAATTATTAACTTATTTGATTGCATAAGCAATGATGTCATCCGTCATTTGGCTGCTGTGGGATTGACACAGCAGGAGATCGGTACCAGAAGCAGTGCCCAGAGAATGGGGGACACTGCTTTATACAGTGATTAGTGATTACGCAATAGAAGTTTTTTAACAATCGAATGATTACACGATTTTAAAATACTATACTGTTTCGCATCATCAGTTTCTGAGAGGTTGCAATAGAACTGACCCATGAAGGACACATTGACCACCGATTTTAAAAATGTAATAACTGAATAATCTCCTAATCAGGGAATCTCATCTAATGAACCCTGTCGGGCTCATAAGTTAATACACCACCAACAATAAATCTCTCTAAATGACCATAATAGAAAGCAGGGTACAGGACTTAATAGAGAACAGTCAATTGAGGAATCCAAAATGACTGAAAGAAACATAAGACACTGCTCAAAATCCTTAATCGTCAGCCTAATGCAAATCTAAACAACTCTGAGAAACCATGGGATCAAGCTCCTCTAAAGGTAAGAGAAGGAAGAGGAGTTTATTTTATTTTCAATAAAGGGAAAATGATTATAGTAGAGGCGATTAATTGTATTGTTTCCTTATAGAAATTAGAAAATTGAAGCATAGAAAACAGGTTTAAAGTACTCATCATTGTACTTGAATGGCACAATGATGCTTTCATTTTCATGCTTACGTCACTATAGGCATGTTGTAGCTTGAGAGAATGGTAAATATGAAGAACTCAAAGAAAGAGCACTGCTTTGTTTTTGTGAGAAGCTCAGTGATGCTGTAAGGTTAGTTCATAGGTGGGTATACTCCTTTTAGCATGGGGGAGTGGTACTAGAATGTGACAGAATGTTGGTTCATAAATGTTGCCTGGAAACCCGGCTTGCATTCTCTATCCTGGTATCATGGGCCAAGGACCAGAGAGAAGTTTCAAGAATTGGTTAACATGGGACATTACAGTCTCCCAAGATAACTATTTCCTAAAAATTTAAGGACAGCATTTGATTCCCCTAAAAAAGTCATAGCCACACCTCTGGAAGTGTGCCTACAGTTTTACTGGTTACCAAATTCAAGATTACCTAATCATCACTGAACGTAGTCTGTGGAGAAACTGTCCAAAGTCTTCTGTTTATGAATACTCTCTCTCCTAAGAAGAAAAACTATGGAACAAAAGATAATGAGACTCACAATTATTCATCAAAAGGTGAGTTTGACATTGTTGACTTCCTTCAGGAAGGTGATAATCTGTTTGTTACAGTAGACTTAGTGATTGTTGGATTTCAGTCCATCTCTTTTTAGGTAGCCGTCCAACATTAAATATGTGATATCTTCTAAAAACCCTCATACACAATGATAGTTTAGCATTTAAACACGTTACTACTCTGCTCTGCGATTAAATAAGGGATGAACCTGGGAGTTTCTCACAATCATGTGGGAGTCAACTGAGAGTCAATTGTGTGGAGTATAGCAGACCATTTCATCCGATGTGTTGTTATTGATTATTAAAAAAAAATCCATGATCGGTGGATTGTGGTGACGAGAAGTGGCAGGCAGTTAATATAGACCATCTTAATATCAATTATGTTGGTAAAATATTTAAATTTATCACAACAGCATCGTTCATGAGCCTGGTTTGGAGACACCTTAGGGAAGTGGGTGATGTTACATGAACTCATTATTTGATTATTCAATTATATAAAACAATGATTACATCGTAAATTACAACTGGAATCTGGTGCCACAGACCATCTAATAACATAATTAATGTATTTAAATTGACAATCTGTGTTAATCCCCAAGATAATGTAAATATTTGTATAGTTATGTAAACAACAGTCCTCCATTCCAAGAAGAGACCTTTAAATTCCCACTTCTGGAGTTAATGTGCAATATCATCACATTTTATGATTCATTTTTTCTATTGATGATGATGACATCCTTCATGACTGGAGTCTGGCTATGCCTCCCGGCAGGTATAATTCTACATGCTCTAATTATTGTGACAGTTAGCTATTACTGACTTATTTATTTTAATTCTTTAAATGATGTAAACGACAGACAGTGCCATCACCAATTACGGTTAGGGTACAAAAATCGATCAGGGACAAGGTTAGGAAAGTTGTAGACATGGGCAGAGCATTTTCTGAATGATCTATGCATCTTCCAGAGTATGAGGGATGCTGGGTGATTGAGGCCAGAAGGTTGCACAGTGCCCTCTGAGAAGTACAAGGACTTCACCAAGGCCGGCACGGTGGTCTGGGTGTTGACTACCTGCTCTTCCTCCACATGTTCACATCGGTTGTGATCTACCATGGGAAGAAGGAGTGGCACAAGGAGGTCGGCACCATCACCGAGACCTGGCAAAAGGATGACGGCTCAGAACACGGAAGAACATCTCTCTCAGCTATGCTGCGGATGACCCTGCTGTAGCCATCTTTTCAGCTGTTATCAACATTTTGGCTACTACTGCTATGCCAGGATTGGGTCCATTATCTCACGTCCTGCCGCACTGCAACAGAGATTCAGGAGCTTGGGATGGTGTCAGGCTAACAGAATTCATCAGGCAAGACAGTATGATTATCTGAGGATTAACTGATGGCATTTTAAAAATGCGTAATCACAGCATACAATTTCATATCTGGCAAGTCTGCCCAGGTATTGATGATACAAAAAAGGTCAACAGCTTACTTATTTAAAGAGATAATTATTAAATTATTTCAGTATATAATCTGTGATCCCTGAATTTTCTAGCCATCTTGTGTGACTTAAGTGTGACAGACGATCTAATTATCTGATTATTTCATTATTCAAATCTGTCTTTTTCTACTCAGGAAGAGTGGAGTCTGGATCCACCTTGCTGGTGTTAAACTGTATCATGTGAATTCTTTCTTTATTTCTTACTTTCTTTCTTTCTTTCTTTCTTTCTTTCTTTCTTTCTTTCTTTCTTCCTGTCTTTATTTCAATCAATTTTGACATCATTTTGTTATCTCTCTAGGGGTGAATTATGAGAAACTATCTCTTTATTCATTCATGTCTTGTTCAAATCTATAATTAAGAACTCAATATCTCTTCAGTATTCAGCAAGCTTTTAGGCTTCACGCATAAAACACCATCCACTTGTTTAATGTTTATTCATTTAATTATGAAAATCTGTAATTATGTATTCAGTGATCACTGGAGTTTTGAGCTTCCTTAGGGTAGACCGTTGTACCAGACCGTCACGTCATCTAATACTACACTTACTTCTTTAAATGTTAAACTAGGAAATTAATTAATAATTCATCATTTAATTGACGTATTTAAAATACAGGTAGTGTTATGGAACATACGTCCCTTTTGGAGTCAGATTTTCGGAGTTGATTTAATATCATCTCATTACTTCATCAGTTAGCTATGTAAATAGATCTTTACATCAGCGATAGGTTTAGGACTTTGGTGCCATCCCGTCAGTGTTAATATAAAAGGCCCACTAATTAATTATCAATTTAATTTTTTAAAAACATCACTATTCCAGGTAGAGATCATTCTGACTACTCCATGTGGGATTTAAGTATGCACCACCATGTCATTTTTCAAACACTTTTCATTATATATATATATATATATATATATATATTATTTAAATCGATGAAGATGTTGCTCTTCTTGACTGGAGTCGGGCCATACCTCCATTGGAGTTAATCACGTGGCATTACTTAATTATCTATGCACTACTTCCTTGACAATCACTGGAGTTTGGTTCCATCTTTTGAAAGTTCAGTATGGAGGACCATCCAATTAGTAACATATTTGATTGTGTAAGTAATGATGGTGTAATCCATCATTGGCTGCTGTGGGATTGACACAGGAGGAGATCGGTACCAGAAGCAGTGCCCAGAGAATGGGGGACACTGCCTTATACAGCGATTACTGATTACGTAATAGTAGATTTTTAACAATCGAATGATTACATGATTTTAAATAAAACTGTACTGTTTCGCATCATCAGTTTCTGAGAGGTTGCAACAGAACTGACCCATGAAGGACACAGTGACCACCGATTTTAAAAATGGAATAACTGAATAATCTCCTGATCAGTGAATCTCATCTAATGAACTCTGTCGGGATGATAACATGACACACCACCAACAATAAATCACTCTAAATAACCATATTAGAAAGCAGGGTACAGGACTTAATAGAGAACAGTCAAATGAGGAATCCAAAATGACTGAAAGAAACATAAGACACTGCTCAAAATCCTTAATCGTCAGCCTAATGCAAATCTAAACAACTCTGAGAAACCATGGGATCAAGCTCCTCTAAAGGTAAGAGAAGGAAGAGGAGTTTATTTTATTTTCAATAAAGGGAAAATGATTATAGTAGAGGCGATTAATTGTATTGTTTCCTTATAGAAATTAGAAAATTGAAGCATAGAAAACAGGTTTAAAGTACTCATCATTGTACTTGAATGGCACAATGATGCTTTCATTTTCATGCTTACGTCACTATAGGCATGTTGTAGCTTGAGAGAATGGTAAATATGAAGAACTCAAAGAAAGAGCACTGCTTTGTTTTTGTGAGAAGCTCAGTGATGCTGTAAGGTTAGTTCATAGGTGGGTATACTCCTTTTAGCATGGGGGAGTGGTACTAGAATGTGACAGAATGTTGGTTCATAAATGTTGCCTGGAAACCCGGCTTGCATTCTCTATCCTGGTATCATGGGCCAAGGACCAGAGAGAAGTTTCAAGAATTGGTTAACATGGGACATTACAGTCTCCCAAGATAACTATTTCCTAAAAATTTAAGGACAGCATTTGATTCCCCTAAAAAAGTCATAGCCACACCTCTGGAAGTGTGCCTACAGTTTTACTGGTTACCAAATTCAAGATTACCTAATCATCACTGAACGTAGTCTGTGGAGAAACTGTCCAAAGTCTTCTGTTTATGAATACTCTCTCTCCTAAGAAGAAAAACTATGGAACAAAAGATAATGAGACTCACAATTATTCATCAAAAGGTGAGTTTGACATTGTTGACTTCCTTCAGGAAGGTGATAATCTGTTTGTTACAGTAGACTTAGTGATTGTTGGATTTCAGTCCATCTCTTTTTAGGTAGCCGTCCAACATTAAATATGTGATATCTTCTAAAAACCCTCATACACAATGATAGTTTAGCATTTAAACACGTTACTACTCTGCTCTGCGATTAAATAAGGGATGAACCTGGGAGTTTCTCACAATCATGTGGGAGTCAACTGAGAGTCAATTGTGTGGAGTATAGCAGACCATTTCATCCACCATGATCGGTGGATTGTGGTGACGAGAAGTGGCAGGCAGTTAATATAGACCATCTTAATATCAATTATGTTGGTAAAATATTTAAATTTATCACAACAGCATCGTTCATGAGCCTGGTTTGGAGACACCTTAGGGAAGTGGGTGATGTTACATGAACTCATTATTTGATTATTCAATTATATAAAACAATGATTACATCGTAAATTACAACTGGAATCTGGTGCCACAGACCATCTAATAACATAATTAATGTATTTAAATTGACAATCTGTGTTAATCCCCAAGATAATGTAAATATTTGTATAGTTATGTAAACAACAGTCCTCCATTCCAAGAAGAGACCTTTAAATTCCCACTTCTGGAGTTAATGTGCAATATCATCACATTTTATGATTCATTTTTTCTATTGATGATGATGACATCCTTCATGACTGGAGTCTGGCTATGCCTCCCGGCAGGTATAATTCTACATGCTCTAATTATTGTGACAGTTAGCTATTACTGACTTATTTATTTTAATTCTTTAAATGATGTAAACGACAGACAGTGCCATCACCAATTACGGTTAGGGTACAAAAATCGATCAGGGACAAGGTTAGGAAAGTTGTAGACATGGGCAGAGCATTTTCTGAATGATCTATGCATCTTCCAGAGTATGAGGGATGCTGGGTGATTGAGGCCAGAAGGTTGCACAGTGCCCTCTGAGAAGTACAAGGACTTCACCAAGGCCGGCACGGTGGTCTGGGTGTTGACTACCTGCTCTTCCTCCACATGTTCACATCGGTTGTGATCTACCATGGGAAGAAGGAGTGGCACAAGGAGGTCGGCACCATCACCGAGACCTGGCAAAAGGATGACGGCTCAGAACACGGAAGAACATCTCTCTCAGCTATGCTGCGGATGACCCTGCTGTAGCCATCTTTTCAGCTGTTATCAACATTTTGGCTACTACTGCTATGCCAGGATTGGGTCCATTATCTCACGTCCTGCCGCACTGCAACAGAGATTCAGGAGCTTGGGATGGTGTCAGGCTAACAGAATTCATCAGGCAAGACAGTATGATTATCTGAGGATTAACTGATGGCATTTTAAAAATGCGTAATCACAGCATACAATTTCATATCTGGCAAGTCTGCCCAGGTATTGATGATACAAAAAAGGTCAACAGCTTACTTATTTAAAGAGATAATTATTAAATTATTTCAGTATATAATCTGTGATCCCTGAATTTTCTAGCCATCTTGTGTGACTTAAGTGTGACAGACGATCTAATTATCTGATTATTTCATTATTCAAATCTGTCTTTTTCTACTCAGGAAGAGTGGAGTCTGGATCCACCTTGCTGGTGTTAAACTGTATCATGTGAATTCTTTCTTTATTTCTTACTTTCTTTCTTTCTTTCTTTCTTTCTTTCTTTCTTTCTTTCTTTCTTCCTGTCTTTATTTCAATCAATTTTGACATCATTTTGTTATCTCTCTAGGGGTGAATTATGAGAAACTATCTCTTTATTCATTCATGTCTTGTTCAAATCTATAATTAAGAACTCAATATCTCTTCAGTATTCAGCAAGCTTTTAGGCTTCACGCATAAAACACCATCCACTTGTTTAATGTTTATTCATTTAATTATGAAAATCTGTAATTATGTATTCAGTGATCACTGGAGTTTTGAGCTTCCTTAGGGTAGACCGTTGTACCAGACCGTCACGTCATCTAATACTACACTTACTTCTTTAAATGTTAAACTAGGAAATTAATTAATAATTCATCATTTAATTGACGTATTTAAAATACAGGTAGTGTTATGGAACATACGTCCCTTTTGGAGTCAGATTTTCGGAGTTGATTTAATATCATCTCATTACTTCATCAGTTAGCTATGTAAATAGATCTTTACATCAGCGATAGGTTTAGGACTTTGGTGCCATCCCGTCAGTGTTAATATAAAAGGCCCACTAATTAATTATCAATTTAATTTTTTAAAAACATCACTATTCCAGGTAGAGATCATTCTGACTACTCCATGTGGGATTTAAGTATGCACCACCATGTCATTTTTCAAACACTTTTCATTATATATATATATATATATATATATATTATTTAAATCGATGAAGATGTTGCTCTTCTTGACTGGAGTCGGGCCATACCTCCATTGGAGTTAATCACGTGGCATTACTTAATTATCTATGCACTACTTCCTTGACAATCACTGGAGTTTGGTTCCATCTTTTGAAAGTTCAGTATGGAGGACCATCCAATTAGTAACATATTTGATTGTGTAAGTAATGATGGTGTAATCCATCATTGGCTGCTGTGGGATTGACACAGGAGGAGATCGGTACCAGAAGCAGTGCCCAGAGAATGGGGGACACTGCCTTATACAGCGATTACTGATTACGTAATAGTAGATTTTTAACAATCGAATGATTACATGATTTTAAATAAAACTGTACTGTTTCGCATCATCAGTTTCTGAGAGGTTGCAACAGAACTGACCCATGAAGGACACAGTGACCACCGATTTTAAAAATGGAATAACTGAATAATCTCCTGATCAGTGAATCTCATCTAATGAATCTGTCGGGATGATAACATGACACACCACCAACAATAAATCACTCTAAATAACCATATTAGAAAGCAGGGTACAGGACTTAATAGAGAACAGTCAAATGAGGAATCCAAAATGACTGAAAGAAACATAAGACACTGCTCAAAATCCTTAATCGTCAGCCTAATGCAAATCTAAACAACTCTGAGAAACCATGGGATCAAGCTCCTCTAAAGGTAAGAGAAGGAAGAGGAGTTTATTTTATTTTCAATAAAGGGAAAATGATTATAGTAGAGGCGATTAATTGTATTGTTTCCTTATAGAAATTAGAAAATTGAAGCATAGAAAACAGGTTTAAAGTACTCATCATTGTACTTGAATGGCACAATGATGCTTTCATTTTCATGCTTACGTCACTATAGGCATGTTGTAGCTTGAGAGAATGGTAAATATGAAGAACTCAAAGAAAGAGCACTGCTTTGTTTTTGTGAGAAGCTCAGTGATGCTGTAAGGTTAGTTCATAGGTGGGTATACTCCTTTTAGCATGGGGGAGTGGTACTAGAATGTGACAGAATGTTGGTTCATAAATGTTGCCTGGAAACCCGGCTTGCATTCTCTATCCTGGTATCATGGGCCAAGGACCAGAGAGAAGTTTCAAGAATTGGTTAACATGGGACATTACAGTCTCCCAAGATAACTATTTCCTAAAAATTTAAGGACAGCATTTGATTCCCCTAAAAAAGTCATAGCCACACCTCTGGAAGTGTGCCTACAGTTTTACTGGTTACCAAATTCAAGATTACCTAATCATCACTGAACGTAGTCTGTGGAGAAACTGTCCAAAGTCTTCTGTTTATGAATACTCTCTCTCCTAAGAAGAAAAACTATGGAACAAAAGATAATGAGACTCACAATTATTCATCAAAAGGTGAGTTTGACATTGTTGACTTCCTTCAGGAAGGTGATAATCTGTTTGTTACAGTAGACTTAGTGATTGTTGGATTTCAGTCCATCTCTTTTTAGGTAGCCGTCCAACATTAAATATGTGATATCTTCTAAAAACCCTCATACACAATGATAGTTTAGCATTTAAACACGTTACTACTCTGCTCTGCGATTAAATAAGGGATGAACCTGGGAGTTTCTCACAATCATGTGGGAGTCAACTGAGAGTCAATTGTGTGGAGTATAGCAGACCATTTCATCCACCATGATCGGTGGATTGTGGTGACGAGAAGTGGCAGGCAGTTAATATAGACCATCTTAATATCAATTATGTTGGTAAAATATTTAAATTTATCACAACAGCATCGTTCATGAGCCTGGTTTGGAGACACCTTAGGGAAGTGGGTGATGTTACATGAACTCATTATTTGATTATTCAATTATATAAAACAATGATTACATCGTAAATTACAACTGGAATCTGGTGCCACAGACCATCTAATAACATAATTAATGTATTTAAATTGACAATCTGTGTTAATCCCCAAGATAATGTAAATATTTGTATAGTTATGTAAACAACAGTCCTCCATTCCAAGAAGAGACCTTTAAATTCCCACTTCTGGAGTTAATGTGCAATATCATCACATTTTATGATTCATTTTTTCTATTGATGATGATGACATCCTTCATGACTGGAGTCTGGCTATGCCTCCCGGCAGGTATAATTCTACATGCTCTAATTATTGTGACAGTTAGCTATTACTGACTTATTTATTTTAATTCTTTAAATGATGTAAACGACAGACAGTGCCATCACCAATTACGGTTAGGGTACAAAAATCGATCAGGGACAAGGTTAGGAAAGTTGTAGACATGGGCAGAGCATTTTCTGAATGATCTATGCATCTTCCAGAGTATGAGGGATGCTGGGTGATTGAGGCCAGAAGGTTGCACAGTGCCCTCTGAGAAGTAAAAGGACTTCACCAAGGCCGGCACGGTGGTCTGGGTGTTGACTACCTGTTCTTCCTCCATATCTTCACATTGGTTGTGATCTACCATGAGAAGAAGGAGTGGCACTAGGAGGTCGGCACCATCACCGAGACCTGGCAAAAGCATGACAACTCAGAACACGGAAGAACATCTCTCTCTCTGCTATGCTATTGATGCCCCTGCTGCAGCCATCTTTTCAGCTGATATCAACATTGTGGCTACTACTGCTATGCCAGGATTGGGCCCACTATCTCATGTCCTGCCGCATCATAACAGACATTCAGGTGCTTGGGATGAGGTCAGGCCAACAGAATTCATCAGGCAAGACAGTATGATTATCTGACGATTAACTGATGGTATGTTAAAAATGCGTGATGACAGCATACAGTTTCATACCTGGCAAGTCTGCCCAGGAATTGATGATACAAAAAATGTCAACGGCTTACATATTTAAAGAGATAATTATTAAATTATTTCAGTATATAATCTGTGATCCCTGAATTTTCTAGCCATCTTGTGTGACTTAAGTGTGACAGACGATCTAATTATCTGATTATTTCATTATTCAAATCTGTCTTTTTCTACTGCAGGGAGAGTGGAGTCTGTATCCACCTTGTTGGTTTTAAATTGTATCTTGTGAATTCTTTCTTTCTTTCTTTATTTCATTCTTTCTTTCTCCCTTTCTTTATTTAAATCAATGTTGATATCACTTTGTTTTCTCTGTAGGGTTGTATAACGTGTACTGTTTTTCTACCCGCCGCTGCTGGTCTGGTCCCGCTGCCACGCTGCCAGGCCCAAATAATGCACAGAGACTCTGTATTAGATATTATACTGTTGGCCCGTTACTACTTTCTTATTGGCTAGCTTTGACTTAAGTATTAACACATTTCTGCTGATCTATGTATTTTCACATGGCCTTCTCTTACCGGGGAGGTGGCTGGCGTCCAGCTCTCTCCAGACTCTCCATCTTGATTCCTCCTTACTACTTCCTATTTCCTCCTTGTCTCCTAGTCCCTCCTATCTTCCTTTCCTATTGGCCAACAGTGCTTTATTATTAACCAGTATGAGAAACATATACAGAATGACATCTCCCATCATCTCCTCTTTTCTGTCTAAATAAAAACAAGGGTTTTAACCTTAACATCGCAAAATATATTATACAATAGTTATCAAGTAAGAATCACAGTTAACAATATTTAGTCCATTAACATTTAGCAAGATTAAAAGAAACTATTATATCATCTATCCTATATTTGTGAGTCCAAAGTCCTATACGTAACTTATCTGTAAGCCTAACTAAGGAAAACTATAACCACAACTATCTGTCTTCAACTCCTTCAAAGACCACAGAAGGATAATATATAAACTCTAGAAATGAAAGAGACATCTTGCCTGTGTCAGTCACCTGAATTTCTTCTGTAATCTTCCATCTTCAGCCCATAGGCCATAGTGTGTCTGGCAGACCCTTCAGCAAAGCAGGAAACTTTAAACTGTCTTCTTGTATTGGCAGTTTGTTAGTCACTTTCCTCTGTGTCCTGCAGACTGTCTGGCAGACTCTTCCATGAAGCAGGAACTCTATAGCAATGTCCATCTTGAATCAGCAATCACTTTTCTATGGGTCCTGCATGTCCAGTCTATATAGCACAAAGTCAAACAGTCCAGACAAGAGCAGTATTTTGTCCAAATGGCTAGTCTGGCCATATTGGAAGCAAACTCCATAATGAGTTTCTTCATTGTCCATCTCCCTTTCTGGTGCAGGTGGTATTACCAAGAGCAATTATGTCTCACTGTCACGAAAACCCTAAACCATTTTAAATGCCATATTCTGTAGGTCTTTGAAAGGTTTGAAGAATGCCTATCTATCTCAAATACATCTCTGTGTATCTTGAAAAACCTAACAACTCTATGCTTTGACTATCACAGGTAATTATCTATAATCTGTAGTACATTGTACAATATGTTTCTGAATGAAATATATAAAACAATACCTAAACAAAAGGAGAAATATATACATCACAAAATTGACCTTAAATTGTATCAATAAATGAAAATCCATTCCAATACAAAGTATCCATATCTATACCATAATTCCCTTTTTACCTTTAAAAAGAATATTGGTTGTTATCATTACCACATCTCCCATCAGGGTTGAATTATGAGAAACTATTTCTTTATTCATTCATTTTTGGTTCAACTCTATGATTAAGAACTCAATGTCTCTTCAGTATTGAGAAATCATTTAGGCTTCACGCATAAAACACCATCCACTTGTTTGATGTTTATTCATTTAATTATGAAAATCTGTCATTACGTATTGAGTGTTCACTGGAGTTTTGAGCTTCCTTGGGGAGACCGTTGTACCAGACCATCATGTCATCTAATACTACACTTACTTCTTTAACTGTTAAAATAGGAAATTAAGTAATAATTCATCATTTAATTTACGTATTTAAAATACAGGTAACGTTATGGATCATAAGTCCCGTTTGGAGTCAGATTTTGGGAGTTGATGATGTAATATCATCTCATTACTTCATCATTTAGCTATGTAAATAGATCTTTACATCAGGGATAGGTTTAGGACTTTGGTGCCATCTCATCAGGGTTGATATAAAAGGCCCACTAATTAATTTTCAATTTAATTTTTTAAAAACTTCATTATTCCAGTAAGAGATCAGTATGACTACTCCATGTGGGATTTAAGAATGCACCACCATGACATTATTCAATCATTTTTCCTTATATAATAATTAATAAAATCGATGAAGATGTTGTTCTTCTTGACTGGAGCCAGGCCAAACCTCCAAGGGAGTAAATCACGTGGCATTACTTAATTATCTAAGTACAACTTCCTTGACAATCACTGGAGTTTGGTTCCATCTTTTGAAACTTAAATATGGAGGACTATCCAATTATTAACTTATTTGATTGAGTAAGTAATGATGGTGTCATCCGTCATTTGGCTGCTGTGGCATTGACACAGCAGGAGATCGGTACCAGAAGCAGTGGCCAGAGAATGGGAGACACTGCCTCATACAGTGATTACTAGTTACGCAATAGTAGATTTTTAACAATCGAATGATTACACGATTAAAAAAAAAACAAAACTACTGTTGCGCATCATCAGTTTCTGAGAGGTTGCAACAGAACTGACCCATGAAGGACACAGTGACCACCGATTTTAAAAAATGGAATAACTGAATAATCTCCTGATCAGGGAATCTCATCTAATGAACTCTGTCAGGCTGTTATCATGACACACCACCAACAATAAATAACTCTAAATAACCATATTAGAAAGCAGGGAACAGGACTTAATAGAGAACATTCAATTGAGGAATCCAAAATTACTGAAAGAAACAGAAGACACTGCTCAAAATCCTTAATCATCAGCCTAATGCAAATCTAAACAACTCTGAAAAACCATGAGATCAAGCTCCTCTAAAGGAAAGAGGATGCAGAGGAGTTAATTTCATGTTCCATGAAGGGAAAGGGATTATGGTACAGGCGATTAATTGTATTGTTTCCCTTCTAGAAATTAGTAAACTGAAGCATAGAAAACAGGTATAAAATACTAATCATTGTACTTGAATGGCACAATGATGCTTTCGTTTTCATGCTTATGTCACTATAGGCAAGTTGTAGCTTGAGACACTGGTAAATATGTAGAACTCAAAAGAAAGAGCCCTGCTTTGTTTTTGTGAGAAACTCAGTGAGGCTGTAAGGTAAGTCCATCGGTGGGTATACTCCTTTAAGCATGTGGGAGGGGCACTATTATGTGACAGAATTTTGGTTCATAAATGTTGCCTGGCAACCCTGTTGCATTCTGTATCCTGGTATCATGGGCCAGAGAGCAGCTTCGAGAATGTGTTATCATGGGACATTACAGTCTCCCAAGGTAACTCTCTCCTAAAACTTTTAATGACAACATTTGATTCGCCTAAACAAGTCATAGCCACATGTCTGGAGGTGTGCCTACAGCTTTTACTGGTTACCAAATTCAAGATTAACTAATCATCAGAGAACGTAGTCTGTGGAGAAACAGTTCAAAGTCTTCTGTTTATGAATACTCTCTCTCCTAAGAAGGCACACTATGGAACAAAAGACAAATAACACTCACAATTATTCATCAAAAGGTGAGTTTGCCATTGATGACTTCCTTCAGGAAGGTGATAATCCATTTGTTAGAGTAGACTTTGTGATTATTGGATTTCAGTCCATCTCTTTTGAGGCAGCCGCCCAACATTAATTATGTGATATGTTCTAAAAACCCTGCATCCACAATGACAGTTCAGCATTTAAACATGTTAATACTCTGCTCTGTGATTAAATAACTGATGAACCTGGGAGTTTCCCACAATCATGTGGGAGTCAACAGAGAGTCAATTGTATGGAGTATGGCAGACCATTTCATCCTCTGATTATGTTGTTATTTGATTATTAAAATAGGACATTAGATAATCCATGATCAGTGGATTGTGGTTACGCGATGTGGGAGGCAATTATTATAGACCATCTCAATATCAATTATGTAGTTAAAATATTTAAATTTATCATGACAGCATTGTTCATGAGCCTGGTTTGGAGCCACCTTAGGGAAGTGGATGATGTTACATGAATTCGTTATTTGAATATTTAATTATATAAAACAATGATTATATCATCCATGACACCTGGAATCTGGTGCCACAGATCATCTAATTACATAACTAATGAATTTAAATTGACAATCTGCGTTAATCACAAAGATAATGTAAATATTTGTTTTTTTTTTTTTTTTTTTTTTTTTATAGAGTATTTTTTATTTAATTTTATATAACAAAGTCCAATTAAATGAAAACAAACATTTATACACAATATTTGGGAATTTGGGCGTCGTTCTTTCCAAACTACTTCCTGCTGGTAAGGGGCGCTGTCTTGGGGGATTCGAAGAAGATTCAGATATCCTAGCTGTAGTCTGTAGGGCTGTTTTGTCCAGCTGTTTGGAATGTAGGATCAGCTTGTACTCTGTTTCAGGCGGTCTGGTGTGATCAAACCACATTAGTCTGGAAGGAATCCACATCTTTTCATTTTCTGTGGAAACAAAAATAGAAATACTTTTCCCCAGTAACTTGTTCTCCAACTTAAATTTTGGAGTCAAAGCGTTTTTTTTTTTTTTTTTTTTTTTATTATTATTATTTTACATGTCGATCCCAGTTCCCTCTCCCTCCCTCCCTCCCCCCAAGCCCTCCCTCCCTCCCTCCTTCCCTCCCTTTTACCCTCTCTACCCTCTCCCATGCACTCTAAACACCCTCCCCTCCCAACCCCCCACCACAATACAATATGTAGGGGAATGCCATCCAGTTGGGGTCATGTAGATCTGACAGGTCCTGTGAAGTAGGGACTAGGGCTTCTCTCCTATCTCTAGAATAAGGCAGTTATCCCTCCATGGGGGATATGTTTGCAAAGTCCTTTTGTGCACCAGGGATACATCCTGGCTCCACTGTCTGAGGTCTCTTAGACTGCTCAGACCTTCTGGCTGAGACCCATATTCAGGGGAGTCCGAGTCAGACCCCTGTTGGCTTCCCAGCTATCAGTCTAGTGGCCCTTAGCTCCTCCTTGTTCAGGTAAGCTGTCTCTATGTACTTCTACCGCATGGTCTTGTCCTCTCCATCTGCTTCTGGGTTCTAGTTTGACTCAGTGTTTATGTATGGGTGTTTGCTCCTGTTTTCAACAGGCATTAGTTGAGGACTCCATGGAGAAGTTAGTTGTTGATCTCACTCTCCGGGAAGGGCATTTATGATAGCCTTTCCACGGAAGCTGAGATTGTTAGTTGGGAGCAGTCTTGTAGTTCCTTTGACCTTTCTTTGTGTTCAACTTTATCTTCAAACCAATATTGGCTCCCTCTTTTATGTTCTCTCTCTCTGTCTCTGTCTCTCTCTCTCTTTCCTATTTTCCATTCCTAACCAGGCTCAATCCTCCTAGTCGCACATGCCTTCCTCTCCTCCCTCTCATTTTCTCCTACTTCTCTCTCCATTAGCTGTCCTCCCCCACTATACCTGAGGTCTGGTGGACTTGTCCCTTCCCAGTTCTGTGAGGGACTTTATATGAATCTCTTAGAATACAACTTGTATCCTAGTTCCTCTGGTGATGTGAATTATAGGCTGGTGATCATTTGATCTAGGTCTAAAATCCATATATGAGTGAGTACATACTGTGTTCCTCTTTTTGTGACTGGGTTACCTCATTCAGGATGGTTTCTTCAAGTGCCATCCACTTGCCTGCGAATTTCAAGATACCATTATTTTTTTCTGCAGAGTAGTATTCCATTGTGTAGATGTGCCACATCTTCATTAACCATTCTTCAATTGAAGGGCATCTAGGTTGCTTCCAGGTTCTTGCTATTACAAATAGTGCTGCTATGAACATAGTTGAACAGATGTCTTTGTTGCATTGATGTGAATCCTTTGGGTATATGCCTAAGAGGGGGATTGCCGGGTCCTGTGGTAAACTAATTCCCATTTTCCTGAGGAACCGCCATACTGATCTCCAAAATGGCTGTATGAGTTTGCACTCCCACCAGCAGTGGAGGAGTGTTCCACTTTCTCCACATCCTCTCCAACATAAGTCATCACTGGTGTTTCTAATTTTAGCCATTCTGGCAGGGGTAAGATGGTATCTCAAAGTTGTTTTGATTTGCATTTCCCTGATAGCTAAGGATGTGGAGCATTTTCTTAAGTGTCTTTCAGCCTTTTTGATTTCCTCCATTGAGAATTCTTTCTTCAGTTCTGTACCCCATTTTTTAATAGGGTTATTTGGTGTTTTGTTGACTAGTTTCTTGAGTTCTTTGTATATTTTGGAGATCAGCCCTTTGTCGGATATAGGATTAGTGAAAATCTTTTCCCAGTCAGTGGGCTGCCGTTTGGTCTTGTCAACTGTGTCCTTTGCCTTACAGAAGCTTCTAAGTTTGAAGAGGTCCCATTTATTAATTGTTTCTTTCAGTGTCTGTGCCCCTGGAGTTATGTTCAAGAAGCGGTCTCCTATACCAATTTGTTCAAGGGTACCTCCTACTTTCTCTTCTAAGAGGTTCAATGTGGCTGGATTGATGTTGAGGTCTTTGATCCATTTGGACTTGAGTTTTGTGCATGGCGACAGACATGGGTCTATCTGCAGTCTTCTACACACCCTCATCCAATTGTGCCAGCACCATTTGTTGAAGATGCTGTCTTTGCCCCATTGTATCATTTTAGCTGTTTTGTCGAAAATCAGGTGTTCATAGGTGCATGGATTAATATCAGGATTTTCAATTCGATTCCATTGGTCTACCTGTCTATTTTTATGCCAATACCAGGCTGTTTTCAGAACTATAGCTCTGTAGTAGAGCTTAAAGTCAGGAATGGTGATGCCTCCTGATGTTCTTTTATTGTATAGGGTTGTTTTGGCTATCCTGGGTCTTTTGTTTTTCCATATAAAGTTAATTATTATCCTTTCAAGGTCGGTGAAGAATTGTGGTGGGATTTTAATGGGGATTGCATTGAATCTGTAGATTGCTTTTGGTAAGATTGCCATTTTTACTATGTTTATCCTACCTATCCAAGAGCATGGGAGGTCTTTCCATTTTCTGGTATCTTCTTTAATTTCTTTCTTTAGAGTCACAAAGTTCTTATTATATAGATCTTTTACTTGTTTGGTAAGCGTTACACCAAGATACTTTATGTTGCTTGTGGCTATTGTAAAGGGTGATGTTTCTCTGATTTCTTTCTCTGCCTCTTTGTCGTCTGAAAAAAATAGGGCTACTGATTTTTTTGAGTTTATCTTGTATCCTGCTAGTTTGCTGAAGGTGTTTATCAGCTGTAGGAGTTCCCTGGTAGAGTTTATTGGGTCGCTTATGTAAACTATCATATCATCTGCGAATAGAGACAGTTTGACTTCTTCCTTTCCAATTTGGATGCCCTTGATCTCCTTTTGTTGTCTTATAGCATTAGCTAGAACTTCTAGTACGATATTGAAGAGATATGGAGAGAGAGGACAGCCTTGTCTTGTTCCTGATTTTAGAGGAATTGGCTTAAGTTTCTCTCCATTCAGTTTGATGTTGGCAGTTGGTTTGCTGTATATTGCTCTTATTATGTTTAGATATGTTCCTGTTATCCCTGACCTCTCTAATACCTTTATCATGAAAGGGTGTTGAATTTTATCGAAGGCTTTTTCTGCATCTAGGGAGATAATCATATGGTTTTTCTTTTTCAGTTTGTTTATATGGTGGATCACATTGATAGATTTTCGTATGTTAAACCATCCCTGCAATCCAGGTATGAAGCCTACTTGATCATGGTGGATGATTTCTCTGATGTATTTTTGAATTCGGTTTGCCATTATTTTATTGAGTATTTTTGCATCGATGTTCATCAGGGATATTGGTCTGTAGTTTTCTTTCTTAGTTGTGTCTTTGTGAGGTTTGGGTACCAAAGTTATTGTGGCCTCATAAAAAGAGATTGGCAATAAACCTTCTGTTTCTATCTTGTGGAACAGTTTGAGGAGTAGTGGTATTAGTTCTTCCTTGAATGTCTGGTAGAATTCTGCACTGAATCCATCTGGCCCTGGACTTTTTTTCGTTGGAAGGCTTTCGATGACTGCTTCTATTTCATTTCGGGTTATAGGTCTATTTAAGTTGTTTGTCTGTTCTTGATTTAATTTTGGTAAGTGATAGTTATCCAGAAACTTGTCCATTTCCTTTGAATTTTCAATTTTTGTGGAATACAGATTTTCGAAGTATGACCTGAAAATTGTCTGGATTTCCTCTGTGTCTGTTGTTATGTTCCCCATTTCATTTCTGATTTTGTTAATTTGCATGTTCTGTCTCTGCTTTTTCGTTAATTTGGATAAAGGTTTATCAATCTTGTTGATTTTCTCAAAAAACCAACTCTTTGTTGCATTGATTTTTTGTATTGTTTTCCTGGTTTCTATTTTGTTGATTTCAGCCCTCAAGTTGATTATTTCCTGGCGTCTGCTCCTGCGGGGTGAATTCGGTTCTCTCTGTTCTAAGGTTTTCAGTTGCGCTGTTAATTCATTTATGTGACTATCCTCTGTTTTCTTCATATGGGCACTTAGTGCAATGAACTTCCCTCGTAGCACTGCTTTCAAGGTGTCCCATAAGTTCGGGTATGTTGTATCCTCATTCTCGTTGAATATTAGAAAGTCTTTAATTTCTTTCTTTATTTCTTCTTTGACCCAGGAGTGGTGCAATTGCACATTGTTAAGTTTCCATGAGTTTGCAGGTTTTCTGCTATTTGTATTGTTGTTGAATTCCAATTTTAAAGCATGGTGGTCCGATAAGATACAGGGGACTATTTCTATTCTCTTGTATCTGTTGAGGTTTGTTATGTCTCCTAGTATGTGGTCGATTTTAGAGAAGGTTCCATGTGGAGCAGAGAAGAAGGTATATTCTTTTGTCTTTGGATGGAATGTTCTATAGATGTCTGTTAGCCCCAGTTGAGACATAACTTCTATTAATTCTTTTGTTTCTTTGTTGAGTTTCTGATTTGTGGTCCTGTCTAGTGTTGAGAGTGGTGTATTGAAGTCTCCCACTATAAGTGTGTGAGGTTTTATATGAGCTTTGAGTTTTAGTAGTGTTTCTTTTACGAATGTGGGTGGCTTTGTATTAGGGGCATAGATGTTCAGAATTGAGACTTTGTGTTGATGGATTTCTCCTGAGATGAATATGAAATGACCATCTTCATCTCTTTTGACTAGTTTTGGTTTGAAGTCTAGTTTGTTAGATATTAGGATAGCTACGCCTGCTTGCTTCTTATTTCCATTTGATTGGAAAATCTTTTCCCAACCCTTTACCCTGAGGTAATGTCTATCTTTGGAGCTAAGATGTGTTTCTTGTATGCAGCAGAAGGATGGATTCTGTCTTCGTATCCATTCTGTTAATCTGTGTCTTTTTATAGGTGAGTTAAGACCATTAATGTTGAGGGTGAGTAAGGACCATTGATTGTTGATGGTTGTTTGATTTAGGTTTGTTGTTGGCAGTGGTATTGTGAATATATTTGTTCTGCTTCACCCTAGGTTTCTGGTGTAGTTGGATTATCTGTTGCCTACATTTTTGTGGGCGTAGTTACCTTCCTTGGGTTGGAATTTTCCTTCCAATACTTTCTGTAGGGCTGGATTTGTACATACATATTGGGAAAATCTGGTTTTGTCATTGAATATCTTGTTCTCTCCATCTATATTGACTGAGAGTTTTGCTGGATATAGTAGCCTAGGCTGGCATCCGTGTTCTCTTAATACTTTTAGAACATCTATCCAGGACCTTCTGGCCTTGAGGGTTTCCATGGAGAAGTCAGGTGTAATTTTGATAGGTCTGCCTTTATATGTTACCTGTCCTTTTTCCTTCGCTGCTCTTAATATTTTTTCTTTATTCTGTATGCTAGGTGTTTTGATTATTATATGTCGAGGGGTCTTTTTTCTTTGGTCCAGCCTATTTGGGGTTCGGTATGCTTCTTGTACTTTCATGGGCATGTCCTTCTTCAGATTTGGAAAGTTTTCCTCGATGATTTTGTTGAATATGTTTTCAGCACCTTTGAGCTGGGCTTCCTCACCTTCCTCTATGCCTATTATTCTTAGGTTTGGCCTTTTCATGGTGTCCCACATTTCCTGGATATTGTGTGTTAAGGATTTGTTGGATTTATGGTTTTCTTTGGTCGATGAATCTATTTCTTCTAGTTTATCTTCTGCGCCTGAGATTCTCTCTTCCATCTCTTGAATTCTATTGGTTATGCTTGTGTCCGTGGTTTCCGATTTTTTGCCCAGCTTTTCAATTTCCAGCTTTCCTTCCATTTGTGTTGCCTTTATTTTCTCAATTTCGGTTTTCAAATCTTGAACCGTTTCCTTCACCTGGTTAATTGTTTTTTCTTGGCTTTCTGTACTTTCCTTAAGGAATTTGTTCATTTCTTCCACTTTTTTGTTTGTTTTTTCCTCTATTTCTTTAAGGGATTTTCTCATATCTTCTTTGAGGGCCTCTATCATTTTTATGATGGTGATTTTTAAGTCATACCCTTCTGTTTCCTCTGCTTTGTTGTTGTGTTCCATTCTAGTTGGTGTAGATTCCCTAGATTCTGGTGGTGTCATGTTTGTCTTTCTGTTGTTAGGTGTTCTCTTGTATTGCCTTCTTCCCATAGCTTCTTCCTGTAGGTGTTGGTGGTGTCTCTTCCCTCTCTCTATGGTCCTTCCCAGATGGGCTTATGTGGATCAAAGATTCAATGTCTGTATCTCTGTGTGGTCCAAGCTCTCTAGGAGGCTTCTCTCTGGCCAATAGCCGGGAGAAGAGGACGAGGGCTGGACTGGAACTTGAGAAGTTTTTGCAGGGTAGTGGGATCTCACTGGAAACTGGCGCTCTCCAGCTGAGACCTCGTTCTTTGGCAGGGCCCGGATTTGGGGGTCAAGGATCTTGCCTGCAGGAACTCCAAGTGGACCCGCAGAGATAGGCGGATCTCTGGGAGGGGCCTGGGACTCCAGCAGAGGACTGGAGGCGGGGTCAGGGACCAAGCCAGTGGAAATTACAGGTGGTCCCACGTGGATAGTCAGGTCTCCTTTGTTCGGAGTTGCTCCGAGAGGTCTCCGAAGTAGGGTGGACTGTTGGCTCCACCCTCTGTCCCAGTGCTCAACCAGAGCAGCAGGACCGTAGGTGGGGTAGGGCACAGGGTAGGGGGGGGGGTAGGCTGGAGGTTGGGATGGGTGGGGGTGTATCAGAGCTCCAAGGGTGCTCTCAAAGGGGACCGGAGACAGGAGCAGTAGGATCAGGGGCCAATCCAGGGAGTTCAGGCGGGGGGAGGGGGGAAAGAGGTTGAAGGGGACAGGCAGCCCCGATTGGGCCCAGACTCACCTCTGGCCAATAGCCGGCAGAAGAGGACGAGGGCTGGGCTGGAACTTGAGAAGGTTTTGCAGGGTAGTGGGATCTCACTGGAAACTGGCGCTCTCCAGCTGAGACCTCGTTCTTTTGCAGGGGCCCGGATTTGGGGGTCAAGGATCTTGCCTGCAGGAACTCCAAGTGGACCCGCAGAGATAGGCGGATCTCTGGGAGGGGCCTGGGACTCCAGCAGAGGACTGGAGGCGGGGTCAGGGACCAAGCCAGTGGAAATTACAGGTGGTCCCACGTGGATAGTCAGGTCTCCTTTGTTCGGAGTTGCTCCGAGAGGTCTCCGAAGTAGGGTGGACTGTTGGCTCCACCCTCTGTCCCAGTGCTCAACCAGAGCGGCAGGACCGTAGGTGGGGTAGGGCACAGGGTGGGGGGGGTAGCGATAATGTAAATATTTGTATAGTTATGTAAACAACAATCCTCCATTCCATGAAGAGAACTGTAAAGCTCCCTCTTGTGGAGATAATGTGCAATATCTTCACATTGACTCAATTGATGATTATGACGTCCTTCATGACTGGAGTCTGACCATGCTTCCCAGCCAGTAGAATGCTACATCCCCTATTTATTGTGACAGTTAGCTATTAGTGACTTATTTAATTCTTTAAATTATGTAAACGACAGACAGTGTCATCACCGATTATGGTTAGGGTGCAAAAATCTGTCAGCGACAAGATTAGGAAAGTTGTAGACATGGGCAGAGCATTTTCTGAATGATCTATGCATCTTCCAGAGTACGAGGGATGCTGGGTGATTGAGTCATGAAGGTTGCACGGTGCCCTCTGAGAAGTAAAAGGACTTCACCAAGGCCGGCACGGTGGCCTGCCTGTTGACTACCTGTTCTTCCTCCACATCTTCACATCGGTTGTGATCTACCATGAGAAGAAGGAGTGGCACTAGGAGGTCGAACCATCACCGAGACCTGGCAAAAGGATGACGACTCAGAACACGGAAGAACATCTCTCTCTCTCAGCTATGCTATTGATGCCCCTGCTGCAGCCATCTTTTCAGCTGTTATCAACATTGTGGCTACTACTGCTAAGCCAGGATTGGGCCCACTATCTCACGTCCTGCAGCACCACAACAGACATTAAGGTGCTTGTGATGAGGTCAGGCCAACAGAATTCATCAGGCAAGACAGTATGATTATCTGACTATTAACTGATGGCATGTTAAAAATGCGTGATGACAGCATACAGTTTCATACCTGGCAAGTCTGCCCAGGTATTGATGATACAAAAAAATGTCAACGGCTTACATATTTAAAGACCTAATTATTAAATTCTTTCATTGTATAATCTGTGATCCCTGAAGTTTGGCGCCACCTTTGTGTGACTCAAGTGTTACAGACCATCTAACTGTCTGATTATTTCATTATTCAAATCTGTCTTTTTCTACTCCAGGGAGAGAGGAGTCTGGATCCACCTTGTTGGTGTTAAATTGTATCTTGTGAATTCTTTCTTTCTTTCTTTCTTTCTTTCTTTCTTTCTTTCTATCTCTCTGTCTCTCTCTCTATTTCTTTCTTTCTTTCTATCTTCCTTTCTTTATTTAAATCAATGTTGATATCATTCTGTTATCTCTCTAGGGGTGAATTATGACAAACTATCTCTTTATTCATTCATTTCTTTATTCAAATCTATGGTTAAGAATTCAATGTCTCCAGTATTGAGCAGTCATTTAGGCTTCACGCATAAAACACCATCCACTTGTTTAATGTTTATTCATTTAATTATGTAAATCTGTCATCATGTATTCAGTGATCACTGGAGTTTTCAGCCTCCTTAGGGGTGACCGTTTTACCAGACCATCACGTCATCTAATACTACACGTACTTCTTTAACTGTTAAACTAGGAAATTAAATAATAATTCATCATTTAATTTAAGTATTTAAAATACAGGTAACGTTATGGAACATAAGTCCCTTTTGGAGTCAGATTTTGGTAGTTGATGATGTAATATCATCTCATTACTTCACCATTTTACGATGTAAATAGATCTTTACATCAGCAATAGATTTAGGACTTTGGTGCCATCTCCTAAGTGTTAATATAAAAGGTCCACTAATTATTTATCAATTTAATTTTTCAATTTTCTCATTATTCCAGGAAGAGATCAGTCTGACTACTCCATGTGGGATTTAAGTATGCACCACCATGACATTATTCAATCATTTTTCATTATATATTCATTATTTAAATCGATGAAAATGTTGTTCTTCTTGACTGGAGTCGGGCCATTCCTCCATGGGAGTTAATCACGTGGCATTATTTGATTATCTAAGTACTACTTCCTTGGAAATCACTGGAGTTTGGTTCCATCTTATGAAAGTTCAGTATGGAGATCTATCCAATTATTAACTCATTTGATTGCATAAGTAATGATGGTGTCATCCGTCATTTGGCTTCTGTGGGATTGACACAGCAAGAGATCGGTACCAGAAGCAGTGGCCAGAGAATGAGAGACACTGCCTTATACAGTGATTATTGATTACACAATAGTAGATTTTTAACAATCGAATGATTACACGATTTAAAAAAAAAAACTGTACTGTTTCACATCATCAGTTTCTGAGATGTTGCAACTGAACTGACCCATGAAGGACACAGTGACCACCGATTTTAAAAATGGAATAACTGAATAATCTCCTGATCAGGGAATGTCATCTAATGAACTCTGTCAGGATGTTGACATGACACACCACCAACAATAAATAACTCTAAATAACCATATTAGAAAGCAGGGTACAGGACTTAATAAAGAACAGTCAATTGAGGAATCCAAAATGACTGAAAGAACCAGAAGACACTGCTGAAAATCCGTAATCATCAGCCTAAATCAAATCTAAGCAACTCTGAGAATCCATGGGATCAAGCTCCTCTAAAGGTAAGAGGATGCAGAGGAGTTAATTTTCTTTTCAATAAATGGAAAAGGATTATGGTAGAGGCGATTAATTGTATTGTTTCCGTTCAAGAAATTAGAAAACTGAAGCATAGAAAACAGGTTTAAAATACTAATCATTGTACTTGAATGGCACAATGTTGCTTTCGTTTCCATGCTTATGTCACTAAAGGCAAGTTGTAGCTTGAGTGACTGGTAGATATGTAGAACTTAAAAGAAAGGGCCCTGCTTTGATTTTGTGAGAAACTCAGTGAGGCTGTAAGTTTAGTTCATCGGTGGGTTTACTCCTTTAAGCATGTGGGAGGGGCGGTAGAATGTGACAGAATGTTGGTTCATAAATGTTGCCTGGCAACCCTGTTGCATTCTGTATCCTGGTATCATGGGCCAAGGACCAGAGAGCAGCTTCGAGAAAGTGTTATCATGGGACATTACAGTCTCCCAAGGTAACTATCTCCTAAAACTTTTAATGACTACATTTGATTCGCCTAAACAAGTCATAGGCCCACCTCTTGAAGTGTGTCTACAGCTTTTACTGGGTACCAAATTCAAGATAACCTAATCATCAGAGAACATAGTCTATGGAGAAACAGTTCTAAGTCTTCTGTTTATGAATACTCTCTCTCCTAAGAAGTCACACTATGGAACAAAAGACAAATAAGACTCAAAAGTATTCATCAAAAGGTGAGTTGGCCATTGATGACTTCCTTCAGGAAGGGGAAAATCCATTTGTTAGAGTGGACTTTGTGATTATTGGATTTCAGTCCATCTGTTTTGAGGCAGCCCCCCAACATTAAATATGTGCTATCTTCTAAAAACCCTGCATACACAATTACAGTTCAGTATTTAACCATGTTAGTATTCTGCTCTGCGATTAAAAAACTGATGAACCTGAGAGTTTCCCACAATCATGTGGGAGTCAACAGAGAGCCAATTGTGTGGAGCTTGGCAGACCATTTCATCCTCTTATTTGTGTTATTTGATTATTAAAATAGGACATAAGATAATCCATGATCAGTGGATTGTGGTGACGAGATTTGGGAGGCAATTATTATAGACTAACCTAATATCAATTATGTAGTTAAAATATTTAAATTTATCACGACAGCATCGTTCATGAGCCTGGTTTGGAGCCACCTTAGGGAAGTGGATGATGTTACATGAACACATTATTTGATTATTTAATTATATAAAACAATGATTATATCGTCCATGACACCTGGGATCTGTTGCCACAGATCATCTAATTATATAATTAATGAATTTAAATTGACAATCTGTGTTAATCCCCAAGATAATGTAAATATTTGTATAGTTATGTAAACAACAATCCTCCATTCCATGAAGAGACCTCTAAAGCTCCCTCTTGTGGAGATAATGTGCAATATCTTTTCACATTGTATGATTCATTGACTCAATTGATGATGATGACATCCTTCATGACTGGAGACTGGCCATGCTTCCCTGCCAGTAGAATGCTACATCCCCTATTTATTGTGACAGTTAGCTATCAGTGACTTATTTAATTCTTTAAATTATGTAAATGACAGACACTGCCATCACCGATTATGGTTAGGTTGCAAATATCTGTCAGGGACAAGGTTAGGAAAGTTGTAGACATGGGCAGAGCATTTTCTGAATGATCTATGCATCTTCCAGAATACGAGGGATGCTGTGTGATTGAGTCCTGAAGGTTGCACGGTAAGAGATCAGTCTGAATACTCCATGTGGGATTTAAGTATGCACCACCATGTCATTTTTCAATCATTTTTCATTATATATTAATTATTAAAATCGATGAAGGTGTTGATATTCTTGGCTTGAGTCGGGCCAATCCTCCATTGGAGTTAATCACGTGTCATTATTTAATTATCTAAGTACTACTTTCTTGACAATTACTTGCACCAGATTGCAGGTGTCTTGGATGATATAATCATTGTTTTGTATAGTTAAATAATAAAACAATGAGTTCATGTAACATCATTCACTTCCTTAAGGTGGCTCCAAACCATGCTCTTGAACGATGCTGTTATGATTAATTTAAATATTTTAACTACAAAATTGATATTTAGATGGTCCATAATAATTGTTTCCCACATCATGGAATCCACTGTTCATGGATTATCTAATGTCCTATTGTAATAATCAAACAACAACATAATCAGATGATGAAATGGTCCACCATACTCGACACAATTGACTCTCACTGACTCCCACATGATTGTGGGAAACTCCCAGGTTCATCTCTTATTTAATCGGAGAGCAGAGTCGTGAAATGTTTAAATGCTGAAATGTCATTGTGTATGCAGGTTTTTAGAAGATCCTACATATTTCATGTTGGATGGCTGCCTCAAAAGAGATGGACTGCAATACAATAATCACTAAGTCTACTCTAACAAAAGGATTATCACCATCCTGGAGGAAGTTAACAATGACAAACTCACCTATTGATGAATAATTGTGAGTCTTATTATTTTTGTTTCCATAGTATTAATTCTTAGGAGAGAGAGAATTCATAAACAGAAGAAATTGAATGTTCTCTGATAATTAGGTAATCTAGAATTTGGTTACCAGTAAAAGCTGTAGGCTAACTTCCAGAGATTTGGCTATGACTTGGTTAGGGAATCAAATGCTGTCATTGAAAGTTGGGAGATTGTAATGTCCCATGATAACACTTTCTCGAAGCTGTTCTCTGGTACTTGGCCCATGATAACAGAATAGAGAATGCAAGCAGGTTTGCCAGGAAACATTTATGAACCAATACTCTGTCCTATTCTAGTGCCCATCCCACATGCTAAAAGGAGCATACCTAAAGATGAAGTAACCTTACAGACTCACTTTGTTTCTCACAAAAACATAGCAGGGCTCTTTCTTTTGGGTCCTACATATTTACCCGTCTCTCAAGCTAGAACATGTCTATTGTGTCATAAGCATGAAAACGAAAGCATCATAATGCCCTTCAAGTACAATGATGAGTATTTTAAACCATTTTTCTATGCTTCAATTTTCTAATTCCTAGAATGTATACAATGCAATTAGTCGCCTCTACCATACCTGTTCACTTTTTCGAAAATAAAATAATCCCTCTTAATTCTCTGCCCTTTAGAGGAGCTTGATCCCATGGTTTTTCATCATTTTTTAGATTTGCAATGGTCCAGAACTGCCAGGGCCGGGTCCGGGGCCGAGGCCGGAGCCGGGTACAAAATTAAATTGATAATAAATTAAATTGATAATAAATTAAATTGATAATAAATGTATAGGCATTTTATATTAACACTGATGAGATGGCATGAAAGTCCTTAACATATCGCTGATGTAAAGATCTCTTTATATAGCAAAATGATTAAGTAATGAGATGATGTTACATCAACTCCCAAAATCTGACTCCAAAATGGACTTATGATTCATCACATTACTTGTATTTTAAATTCATTAATTAAGGGATGAATTATCATGTAATTTCCTAGCTTAACAGTTAAGGAATTAAACGTAGTATTCGATGATGAGATAGTCTGGCATAATTGACTCCCCTAAGGAGGCTCAAATCTCCAGTGATCACTGAATACATAATGACAGATTTTTGTATTTAAATGAATAAAATTTAAACCAGTGAATGGTGTTTTATGCCTGAAGCCTAAATGATTGCTCAATACTGAAGGGTCATTGAGTACTTAATCATAGATATGAACAAAAAAATGAATGAATAAAGAGATAATTTCTCATAATTAACCCCTAGAGAGATAACAAATCGATATCAACATTGATTTAAGGAAAGAAAGGAAGGAAGGAAGAAAGAAATCACAAGAGACAATTTAAAACCAACAAGGTGGATACAGACTCCACTCTTCCTGGAGTAGAAAAAGGCAGATTTGTATAATGAAATAATCAGTTAATTAGATTGTCTGTCACACTTGAGTCACACAAGGTGGCACCAAACTTCAGGGATCACAGATTATATAATGAAGGAATTTAATAATTACATCTTTAAATATGTAAGTCGTTGAGCTATTTTTTTGTATCTTCAAATCCTGAGCAGACTTGACAGATATGGAAATGTAAGCTGTCATCAAGGATTTTTAAAATGCCATAAGTTAATCATCAGATAATCATACTGTCTTGCATGATGAATTCTGTTGGCCTGACATCATCGCCAGCATCTGAATCTGTTGTGGTGCTGCAGGATCTGAGATAATGGGCCCCTTCCTGGCTTAGAAGTAGTAACCAAGATGTTGCTATCAGCTGAACAGATGGCTGCAGCTGAGGCAAAGCCAGCATATCTGAGAGATGTTCTTCCGTGTCTTGGGTCCTCATCATTTTGCCAGGTCTCGGAGATGGTGACGACCTCCTAGTGCAACTCCTTCTTCTCATGGTAGATCACAACCGATGTGAAGATGTGGAGGAACAGCAGGTAGTCAACACGCAGACCACCATGCCGGCCTTGGTGTAGTCCTTGTACTTCTCGAAAGGCCCTGAGCAATCTTCTGGACTCAATCATCCAGCATCCTTTTTATTATCGGCTATGCATAGATCATTCAGAAAATGCTCTGCCCATATCTACATCTTTCCTAAACTTGTCCCTGACAGATATTTGCACACTAATCGTAATCGGTGTTGGCATTGTCTGTCGCTTACATAATTTAAAGAATTAAATAAGTCAGTAATAGCTAACTGTCACAATAAATAGGGGATGTAGCATTTTACTGGCAGGGAAGCATGGCCAGACTCCAGTCATGAAGGATGTCATCATCTTTAATTGAATAAATGTATTGTAAAATATGATGATATTGCACATTATCTCCACAAGAGGAATCTTTACAGGTCTGTTCATGGAATGGACGATTTTTGGTTTTCATAACTTTATATATATTTACATTATCTTTGGTATTAACACAGACTGTCAATTTTAATACTTTAATTATGTATTTATATGATCTGCGGTAACAGATTCCAGGTGTCATGGATGATATAATCATTGTTTTTTATAGCAAAATAATCAAACAATGAGTTCATGTAACATCATCCACTTACCTAAGGTGGCTCCAAACCAGGCTCTTCAATGATGCTGTCGTGATCAATTTAAATATTTTAACTACAAAATTGATATTTACATGGTCCATAATAATTGCTTCCCACATCGTAGAATTCACTGATCATGGATTATCTAATGTCCTATTTTAACAATCAAATAGCAACATAATCAGATGATGAAATGGTCTGCCAAACTCGACACAATTGACTCTCACTGACTCCTACATGATTGTGGGAAACTCCCAGGTTCATCCCTCATTTAATCGGAGAGCAGAGTCATAAAATGTTTAAATGCTGAAAAATCATTGTGTATGTATGGTTTTTAGAAGATCCTAAATATTTCATGTTGGACGGCTGCCTCAAAGGAGATGGACTGCAATCCAAAAATCCCTAAGTCTACTCTAACAAATGGATTATCACCTTCCTGAAGGAAGTCAACAATGGCAAACTCACCTTTTGATGAATATTTGTGATTCTTATTATCTTTGTTTCCATAGTATTAATTCTTAGGAGAGAGAGAATTCATAAAGGGAAGAAATTGAATGTTCTCTGATAATTAGGTAATCTAGATTTGGTGACCAGTAAAAGCTGTAGGCAATCTTCCAGAGGTGAGGCTATGACTTGGTTAGGGGAATCAATCGCTGTCATTGAAAGTTTAAGGAGATAATTATCTTGGGAGACTGTAATGTCCCATGATAACACTTTCTCAAAGCTGCTCTCTGGTCTTGGCCCATGACACCAGGATACAGAATGCAACAGGGTTGCCAGGCAACATGTATGCACCAACATTCTGTCACATTCTAGTGCCCCTCCCACGTGCTAAAAGGAGAATACCTAAAGAAGACCTAACCTTACAGCCTCACTGATTTTCTCACAAAAACGATGCAGGGCACTTTCTTTTGGGTTCTACATATTTAACTGTCTCTCAAGCTACAACTTGCCTATAGTTGACTTAAGCATGAAAATGCATGCATCATAATTCTATTCAAGTACAATGATGAGTATTTTAAACCTTTTTTCAATGCTTCAATTTTCTAATTCCTAGAACGGATACAATACAATTAGTCAACTCTATCATAAACCTTTTCACTTTTTTGAAAATAAAATAATCCCTCTTAATTCTCTGCCCTTTAGAGGATATTGATCCCATGGTTTCTCGGCATTGTTTAGATTTGCATTGGTTCAGAACAGCCAGGGCCAGGGCCAGGGCACAGGGCCAGGGGCCAGTGCCAGGGCCAGGGCCAGGGCCAGGGCCAGGGCCAGGGCCAGGGCCAGGCCCTGGCCAATTCTCTCCACCATGAAACTCACACATTTAACGTTGTTCCCCTAGACGTTACATTGATATTGGTTTTATCCCTATTACCTTTCCTAACCTAGCATGATGTTTCCTTGATTCTTTGTTTTGTTCATTTTTTAATGAAATTTTACTACAAACATTTGTTTTCATAATGTGAATTGTGTCTGTATCAATGTGTAAAATTCATGTGCCTGCCTGCAGAAGCCAGAAATGGGCACTATATATTTGGAGCGAGAGTTAAATGTTGTAAAAACCACTTTCCATGGATACTGAGAAATGAACTCAGGACTTTGGGAAGAGAGAAAAGCATCCTAGCCTTGACCTAGTTCTAAATACCCAGATTTAAATTTACAATTAAAATAATTTCTATTTCTTGAGGAATTTAGTTGAATGTGTTCTTTGTGATCAAGCACATGCCTGTGCACATGTGCTACCCCTCAACATTAGCAAACCATGGATAATTTTCAGGAGCTGGTTCTGGCTTCTTAAATTTTAGTTCCCTTGAATTGAACTCAATTGGGAAATGACTTTCAATGTAAGTGACATTTCCCTTTGATTTACCTCAATGGATCTTAATTTTAAATATATTTTTTAGTTCAAAATACATAGTACAGTGTTTCATCATTTCATCTTCACATACTTTTGATTCTGTGCTTTTCTTGTTTTCTTCCCACACTGAATTCCAATTTTACCCTCACCATCTGAAGCTGATTCTTTTCTTCTCCCAATTAGTTCTAAAATTTATTTACTAGTGACCCGGTTTAGCCATTTTGTATCTACCAAAATAGACTTCAAACAAAAGTCAATCAAATGTGTGTTTGAAGAACAATCCATACTCAAAGGACAACGCCACCAATATGATATTTCAATTCTTAATATCTGTGTCCCAAGCACATGATTAGAAATTATACACAAAGGAGTAAACAGGAAGACATTATTAAATGAGTGTTAAATTAACAAAATATAAATAAACAAAAATAAATGTATTTAATGGAAAACATATGTGGGAACCTTGACCCTGCTGGCCACACAGCTGGTGGAAAGCCCTTGCACAGAGAATGTCCTAGAACCCCTCCAACACACCACAACTTCCTGGATTTGCTCTGAGCATCCTGGAACCACCTATCAATGAAGATCCACCTTGAGCCTGTGCTCACCTTATCTTTGAGATCCATTGCTTTCCCTCCACCAGAGTTGAGTGTGGAACCAGGCCTGGGTAACCCCCCCCCAATTGTTCCCTGAGTTAATTCTGCACCTCCAACCCCCCCCCATATCATTGGCCTGAGTGGATCAGTCCTGGAATTCTAGTACATGTACCACCCAGAAACTGACTTCCCCTCAACCATGGTCCTTCTGGTTCACTGATGATGATGAGCATTGGTCCAATAAACTGTCCTTCTCCTTGGAACTTCGTGGGTTTTCTGTGAGCATACTGGATGCTCTTATGCACCCATGATTTTCTTGACACTGCCATCATTCTATGTTTGGTCTCCTCTTCCTACAATCTGCCTGAGGTTCCACTCTGAGCATATTGAATCCACCAATCCAAGCAGGAACACCTTAAGATTACATTCACCTGATTTTTGGCCCTATCGCGTTTAATCTGCCTCTGGTGAGTCTGGCAGCAGGCCTAGTTGAATCTCCCCATATCCTTCCCTGTGAAATACTGGGATAGCTCTGCATTTCTCTCCCCCTATAAACTTGACCTAAGTGTTTTAGTCCTGGTATTTAGTTTCCATTAGCCACCCACATAATGCCTTCCTGGGGACACTGCTCAAGATAAGTGTTTAGCCCCAGTGGTCCCAATATTAAATCCATCTCCTTAGAACTTCCTGGGTGGGGTCTGAACATAATGGAAATGCCTACCCATGCAGGACCACATTGAGCCTATACTCACCTGATCTTTGATCCCCATCATTTGCACTCTCCCTGAATTCTGGAGACCATCCTGAGTCTGCCTACTCCATATCATTAGATCTTCTGTGGCCTCTGGTTGAGAGACCTCCAAGAGAGCTCATATTATCCAGAGTTACAGATAGGAAACTGTTTACCCAGATATACACACCAAGACAGGAGGACAGAGAAAAAGATAGACTCCAAGTGCACCCACTGGAAGAAGAAATGGTGGATGGCAATAAAAAGTAGATTCAACAATACAAAGACCAGTATGTTATCACCAGAACCTAAGTACTCTACACAAACTAGACATGGAAATAACAAAATAGATGAAGCAGAAGATAACAACCTAAAAAACAACTTCATAAAACTGATAGAGGAACTCAAGGAGGATATGAGAAAATTCACTAAAATAATGGAAGAAAAAACAAAAAATAATTGAAAGAAATACAGGAAAACAACAAGAAAAATGCAAGAAATGAACAAATATCTTAAATAAAATAAGAAAGCCAAGAAAAAACAATCAAACAGATGAAGGAAACCATTCAAACAGTTCAAGACCTGAAAAGTGAAATAGGGACAATAAACACACACACACACACACACACACACACACACACACACACACACACACACACACACACACACACACACACTGAGAGAATATTGGAGACTGGAAAATTGATTAAAGTGTAAAGAACTACAAATGCAAGCATAACCAACAGAAAACAGGAGATCAAAGTGGGAATCTCAGGCATTGAAGATAATATGGAGGAAATCAATTAACAGAGGAAAGAAAATTTAAATCGAACAAATCCTTAGCACAAAATATATAGGAAATATGGCACACAGTGAAAAGACAAAATCTAACAATAATAGACATACAAGAACGTGAAGAAGCACAGATCAAAGGGGCAGAAAGCATATTCAACAAATTCCTTGAAGTAATCATTTCCAGTCAGAAGTACATGCCAATGAAAGTACTAGAAGCACACTAAACACAAATAGACTTAAATATTAAAAGGCACTTAATTATCAAAACACCTATCATACATATTGACAACAGAACATTAAGAGCAAAACAATAAGACCTAGTAACATATAGAGGCAGACCTATCAAAATTGCAACTGAATTCTCCATGGAATCTCACAAGGCCAGATGGTCCTGGATAGATTATGAACAAATAATGAGAGTCCTCAGATGCCAGCCCAGTCTAAAATAATGTGCAAAAACAAGATATTTAATGTCAAAGCCAGATTTCCTAACCATATTTCCATAAATCCAGTCCTACAGAAAATTCTGGAAAGAAATTCTAACCAAGCAAGCTAACTACAATAATGAAGACATAGCCAAAGTTAATATTAGGTTACAAGAACCAAAAAGAAAAAGTGGGCGAGTATACTCACAATACCACCACCAACAACAATGAAACAAACAAGAATTAGCAATCTATGGTCTTTAATTTCCCAAAATATTAACGGTCTTATTGCCTATAAAAACACACAGGCTAACAGAGTGTATATTAAGACAGATTTCATCCTTCTAGTGCATTCAAGAAATGCATCTAAGATTCAAAGACAGACATTACCTCAGTGTAAAAGGTTTGCAAAATATCTTCCAATCAAAGTAACTCAAGAAGGAAGAAGGTGTAGGTGTCTAAATATTAAGAAGTTTAATTTCAAACCAAAATCACTCAAGAGATGAAGAAGGTCATTTAATAATCAGCATAGGAGAAATCCATCAATATAAAGTCTCAATTCTGAACATCTCTGAACCAAATTAAAAGGTACCCATATTCTTAAGAGAAACACTAGTAAAACTCAAAGCTCACATAAAACCTTACTCACTCATAGTGGGAGATTTCACCACCCTATTCTGAACACTAATCAGGATTACCAAACTTAAGTTTCACAAATAAACACAGGAACTAACAAAAGTTTTGTCCCATTTGGTTTTAGTATTCATTTATAGAACATCCAATCCAAACACAGAAGAATATACATTCTCCTCAGCTACACATTGAACCTTCTGTAAAACTGACTACATACAAGGCAACATAACAAACCTCAACAGATAAAAAATAAAATAAAATTGAATAGCTCCCTATATCTTATCAGATTACCATGATTTTGAGTTGGAATTCTACAAGAATACAAACTGCAGACACCCTACAAATTCATAGAAACTGAATAATGAGTAAATTACCACTCCCTGGTCCAGGAAGAAATAATGAAATAAATAAAAGTTTTGTAGAATTCAATGAAAATGAAGACAGAACATACCTGAACTTATGGGACACTTTTAAAGCAGTTATACAAGGAAAGTTCACTGCAATCAGTGCTCATGTGAAGTAAACAGATGATAGTCAAATTATATAATTAAGAGCTCAACTGAAAGACATAGACCAAAAAGAAACAAACTTACCCCGGAGGAGTACCTGAATAATCAATTTGAGGGCTGTAATCGATAAAGTAGGAACATGGAAACCAATACAAAAAATGAATATAACAAAAAGTTGGTTCTTTGAAAAATAAACAAGATAGACAAACCTTAGGGGCAAACAAATCAAGAAGCAGAGAGAGAACATGCAAACCAGCAAAATCTGAAAAGAAAATGGGAATATACGAACAAACACTGAGGAAACCCAGAGACATTTCAGGTCATACTTTGAAAACATGTACTATACTAAAGTAAAAAATCTAAGGGAAATGGACAGATTTCTGGATTGTTATCACTTATCAAATTCAAAACAAGGATAAATAAGCAATTTAAATAGATTTAGATCACATACTGAAATAGAAATAGTCATGAAACTCCACACAAGCCCCCCCCAAAAAAAAAACAAACCCATAGACACAAGGCCAAAGGACTTCAGTGCAGAATTCTACAAATATTTCATAGAAGTGCTAATACCAATACTCTTCAAATTGTCTCGCACAATAGAAGCAAAAGGTTCATTACCATTTTTTTAATTAGTTTACAATTACCTTGATATGCAAGCCTCACAAAGACACAACTAAGAAACAGAATTACAGGCAGATATCCCTCATGAACATTCATGCAAAAGTATTCAATTAAATACTGGAAAATCGATTACATGAACACATCAAATAAGTCCTCTACCATGACCAAGTAGGCTTCATGTCACAGATGCAGGGATGGTTCAACATATGAAAATCTATCAATTTGATCCACCATATACATAAAGTAAAACAGAAAAATCACATTATCATCTCACTAAATGCTGAAAATGCCACTGTCAAAATCAAACACCCTTTTATGATAAAGTCCTTGGAAAGAACAGGGATAACAGAAACCTACCTAAACATAATAAAAGCCATATACAGTAAAACAACATAGAACATTAACCTATGTTTAGAGAAGCTTAAGACAATTCCTCTAAAATAAGGAACAAGACAGCTGTCCATTCTCTCCATAAATCTTCAATATTGTGCTTGAAGTTCTAGCTACAGAAAGAAAACAAAGAAGATCAAAGGGACACAAATTGGAAAGTAATAAATCAATTTGTTACTATTAGCAGATGATATGATAGTTTGCATAAGTGACCCAAAAAACTCTACCAATGAACTCCTACAGATGATAAACACCTTTCAAACAGTGACAGTACACAAGACTAATAAAAACAAAAAAAAAAATCAGTAGTGTTACTATATACAGAAGATAAAAGGGATGAGAGTCACCACCCTTTACAATAGGAAAAACAACAAATAACATCTTGGAGTAACTATAACCAAACTAGTAGAAGGCCTATATTGCATGGTCTTGTGTCTTTAAAGAAGGAAATTAAAGAAGATACTAGAAAATGGAAAGATCACCCATGCTCTTGAATTGGTAAGATAAATATCGTAAAAACTCCAATTTTGCCAAAAGCAATCTACAGATTCAAAGCATTCCCGGTAAAAATCCTAGCACATTTATTTCTTCACTGACCTTGAAAAACAATACTCAACAGTATATGGAACGACAAAAGAGTCACAATAGTCAAAACAATGCTGTATAATAAAGGAACTTCAGAAACCATCACATTCTCCGACTTCAAGCCCTAAGCTCTATTATAGAGCTAAAGTACCAAAAAAAAGCACTTGGTATTGGCACACATATAGAAAGGTAGACCAATGGAACTGACAATCCTGATATCAACCAACACACCTACAAAATCCTGAGTTTTGATGAAACAGGAAAAATAATACAATGGAAGGAGGCAATCATTTTCAACAAATGGTTCTGGCAAAACTGGATGATGATATGTAGAAGACTACAAAGAGACCTATGTGAATCGCTATACACAAAACTTAGAACAAATTGATCAAAGACCTAAACATTAACCCAGCTGCCCTAAACCTCTTAGAAGAGAAAGTTTGAGGTACTCTTGAAGGAATTTTTACAGGACAGTGTCGCCTCTACTTTGACCAGCAAAGAAAACGCAACATTCAGACTCTTCTTTAAGCAGTTTATTCAGGAAACTTGTATAATCTTCTGACCCAGGGGGCAGCCCAGCCCACAGCTTAAAAGCCCTTGGGCAGTCAACCCCAGAATGCCATATGGTGAAAAACAAAAAAAGACAGGTCCATATAAACAGAAGCAAGACAGATTCTCAGCTTTTAGCCAAATATGGAATTGTTTAATACAGAGAGTACTCACCATCGGGAAGGTGGAGGGCAGAAGCCAGCGCCATCTGTAAGGTGCGGCACTTCGCAGCTCTCTACAGGAGAGTTATTCCTAGTCATAATACCAAACAGTGAGATCAATAATTAATAAATGGAACCTACTGAAACTGAGAGCCATATGTAAGGCAAAAAACACAGTGGACAACACTGTGGACAGCACAAAGAGTGAGAACAGATTTTCACCAACCCCTTATCTGACAGAATGTGCAAAGAACTCAGAAACTAATCAACACAACATCAAATAATGAAAATTAAAGGTGGGGTACTGAATACACAATTCTCAATAGAGGAAATAAAAATGGTTGAAATACATTTACGAAAGTGCTCAACATCCTTAGTCATCAGGGAAATGCAAACAAAAACAACTCTGAAAAAATTTTTACTCCTGTTAGAATGGTTAAATCAGAAACACCATGAACAGCTTATGCTGGAAAAGATTCAAGGAAGGGGAACACTCCTCCACTGCATTTGGGAGTGAAAATTATACAGCCATTTTGGAGATCAGTATGACAGTTCCACAGAAAAACCAGAATCATTCTACCACAGGACCCAGTAATTCCCCTCTTAGGCATACACCCAAATGATCAGCAAAGACATCAGTTCAACTACTTTCATAGCAGCATTATTTGTAATAGCAAGAATCTGGAAGCAATATAGATGCTCCTCAAATGAAGAATGAATGAAGAAGCTATGGTACATTTACTCAACGGAATAAATTCAATGAGGAAAAATGGAATTTTGAAATACTTTAGTGAATGAATGAAACTTGAAATTCCTGAGTGAGATAACTGACTCACAAAAGGCTCAACATGGATGTACTCACTCATATGTGGATTTTAGACATAGAGCAAAGTATCACCAGTCTACAATTCACACTACTATAGAAATTAGGATAAAAGGAGGAAACTATACAAGGGAATTTTACAAGGTCCCCAACAGAAGGAGAAAGCATCATCAACTTCCCAGCATGTCAGGAGCATGAAGGGACAGTGAGTAGAGAGAAAGATAAGGGAGAGAAGGGTAGGAAAGGAGAACATGTGTGACCAAGATGATTGAGTCAGGTGTGGAATAGAGGAAAGCAAGAAAAGAGATATCATAATAGAGGGAGACATTATAGGTGTGAAGAGAAAATTGATTCTAGAGAAATGTTCAGTCTTACAAGGATGACCACAACTAAGAATCTGAGAAACACTGTGATGCTGAGTAGAAGCAGCCGGAGTATGGTGGGGACTGAAGAATTCCCCAAACAATTCTGTCAGTCCTGTGGGTACAATCCAAGCCAGGCAAGGTTTCACTGACTTTGCCTGCTCCAGCAGGCTTCATCTCTGCTAAACAGTTCACCCAAGTATGTGGCCCAATGTGCATTTTCTTAAGTAGCTTACCATCCCTTAAATACAGGAAGAGCCCCAAGGTCAAAGATAGAAAATTTCATTGTCCTGCTCTGCCCTGTACAATACTTAAAGAACTTTATGAAATCAACACTAGGGGTCTCTATCTGTATCTCTACTCTGTCTCTCTCTTTGGTTGTGTTTTTGTATGGGTTTATTCTTTGTGTGTTCCCTGGACAGGAAGCTACTTCTTGGAGAGCACATAAACAGTCTCAAAGAGATAAGGATGTGTCAAATATATGGTGGTAAAATAAGAGCTGTATGGGATGACGAGTTTGCATGTAGGGGAAACCTTATAGGACTCCTTTAGTGCTATCTCAGGTTGGGATAATGTGTGGTAAGGTCTTTTCCTTCACATGCGTCATCCACGTGCGTGCATGAGTGTGTGTGTGTGTGTGTGTGTGTGTGTGTGTGTGTGTGTATGTGTGTGTGTCTGTACTTGTGGCTAGCTGGATCAGTCTATTTTGTGGGAAACATATGGGAGGATTCAAGATTAAACTTTCCAGTGGCCACTCTGGCACATCTCTGAACTCAGAGTTCCACATTACATGCCCAGGTATCTCCCTTTGTAATATTGGAGCAAATGCCTCCAGGAGAATTGTTGGAGAAAGCAATATAAGGAGAAAATATAATCTGAGAGCCTTTTACTCAGAAGATCCATTTCATCTGAGCAGAGGTGAGATCTATGGGCTGGCTTGGCTCTTCTGCTTCTCTGATTTGCATCTTGAAAACTGAACCCCAATATCTGTCTCTGGTCCTTTTATTTTTATTTTTTGTGCTACATGCTACAGAGTGGGAGATAGCTCAGAATGGTTGCATGGTGATGCTTAGAAGATGACTAGGGTGTGGGCACAGGGCAAAGGCCTGGGAAAAAAGTGGAAAAGTTGGATTGAATGTTTATTCTTTCCTTGTACTCTTAATACCACATCAAGCTCCGTAGTGACCTGCCTCCTGGGAAGAGGCCAAGGATGTCACAGTTACCTTAGTGGGATAATATGGCCGATACTAACAGATAATTAGCTGATAATACAGCATAGCATCCAATTGAATGTAGATGGCTTGGTACTGTGAGCATGAAGGCCAAGGTATTTATGGCCTGTATCCTTTTTTTTTTTTTTCAGAAAAATCACACCCATGGGACCCTTGTTCTTTAAAACTGGATCCATCACATATTCTCACAGCCCCTGCTCTTTGTCCTATGTCCAGCATGGAAATGACATCTGCCAAATGAAAAGTCAGTTCTGGTGTTTGGGCCATATTTACTTGAGTGATCCTAACCCATATGTCATCTGCCTAACTTCTTTTGTGCCCTGTGATTTAGAACACCACCATCCTGCTGCCCTATCCATCCTGGCGAATACTGGGAGGCCTCTTTTGGTCTGGATTCTTTGACAATGAACATTTATTTGCTCAGTTTGCAAGAAGCCAACATACACAATACCACCCTGGATGCTGAAGTAGGAAGGAGGTCAGTGTTCCATCATGGAATATGGTGGGAGGTGGACATCAGAGAAACTTGATGGGGCAGTTAGGGGAAAACACACAGCCCCCAGTTTCTAAGTCCATAAATTTGGTTCTGAAGGGGAGCACCTGTTTGAGGTTTAGGTCATCTTGTGTGAGATGGTGTTTTTGCATGCAAGTTTTTGGGCTGAAATCTTCTGTCTGTTGCATACTTGTTTCTGTTGCATGGATGTAGAACCCTGTGGGAAAATGATTAAGGCCCCATGAGGGTTTCCTGTGATGACTCCTGGGTCGTTTTCTGAAGTCACTGAGGACAGGGGTGAGTTTGTTCTGCAGTTAACATGGTGTGCAAAGCATGAATTGCTTATTCTACCTCAGTTTCTATGTTACCTTTCCTCATTCCACTTCAATCTCTTCAGAAACCCCTGAGTCCATTGAGGGCTAATCTATAGGTCAATGACTCAAAAAAATTCCATCTTGAGGGAGACTTACAGACTTGGAGAAATGAAAGACAAATTTCCTGAATGTTTCCTGGTTAGTGGTGGTGGTGCAAGGCTGTGGGCTGGAGATAGACTGTGAGAGTGCTGGAGGTAGCTCAAATTGGTTGCCTTGTGATGCTTAGGAAGTGATGAGGTTTGTGGTTTGGGTGCAGGCTCTGGTTGGCAAAGGGGCATATTAGATGTAATGTTTATTCTTTTGATGTTTCATTGTATCAACATCTAGGAAACTGGGGCAGGGCTGCTTCCTCGGAAGCGGTCATGGATGTCACCTTCCCCTTGGTGGCCCCTGATGCATATCATGTAGTACAGCTTCCACCTTAACTCAGAGAGAGGGGTAACTTTAGCTGTAGTATCAAGGATCCCACTGGCTTTTCACTTTTTCTTCTAAATATCAGACCCATGGGAATGTTGTCCCTGAAATCTCAACTCCTCATAAGTGCACACAGTTGTCTACTCTTTGACTTGTGTCTATACTAATCTGACCTTCTGCCAGGTGTGATGTCAGTGCTTGGAATAAGACCCTATTGATGTGGCTTGTCCTCACAACTGTTTTCATCTGCCCATCCTCTGTGCCCTGAGCTCAGTGACACCACCATCTCACTGCCTTACCAGCACTGGGTCAGCCTGAGAGGCTGCTACTTGGCTGGCTGTCTTCACATGGCTGCATTGTTTTGGTTGGGAGCAAGATTGCAGCAGAACTAAAGCAGGCCTAACAGTTGGAGTGGTCAAGTTGGTGGCCAGGTTCAAGTAGATAGCTGTTGGACAATAGGAAAGCAAGATAGGCAGGACTAGGAGACAAGTTGAAAAGAGAAAGTAGTAAGGAGGGATCAACATGGAGAGGCTGGGGAGATATGATGCCTGAACCACTCCCCGGTAAGGTGAAAAGGTGAAACTACGTGTAAACAGATAGGATAACAGAAATGGGTTAATACTTAAGACAGAGCTAGCCAATAAGAGACAAGTAATTGGCCAACAGCATTATATCAAATACAGAGTCTCTGTGTGTTAATTGGGGCTGGCACGGTGGCAGGACAAGACCAGCAGCAGGAGGAAAAACCTTACTCCTTACAGATAGCTGCTGGATTTCTGAAGGTTTTGGGGTGGCTGTCAGACAAGGCTGGGTGAACACTTAGCCACTAGCACCCAAGGCCATGATTTAGGTTCTAAAGCTTCTCCATTATGTTTCAGATTGGTGTGAGATTTCTGAGGATTTAACAGTGAGCCCCTCTGTGCTCTCACAAGGAGCAACGTCTTGACTTTCACAGGGCTGGCAGGGACCCAAATCTGACTGTCTAGGGACTATAAAGTCGAGGACCCTTTGAGGTCTGTGACCCCATTCACCTCACCACACTGCACCTTCCCAAACACCTGGAATCCATCCAATGCTGCAGGCCTAGAGACCCAACTCTGGCAAGTCTTGGCCTTAAAGCTTGTTTGTTTCCCATCTTTGGAGCTTCGTGCCAATGGATATATTTTCTTTGGAAAGGCCAGAGGAAGAGCACCTATGACGTATTGAAACTGGTATTCTCTGTGCACTACTACCAATAAGCCAAATGCTTTTGTGAATCAGGCCAACACTTCCCCATGGTTGTCTGTACATTTGTTGGCTGACTAGAGAAAGGCTTTCTGTAATGGCCCCAAAGGGATGAACCCATTCGGACGCCCTGGTCTTCCACTAATTCTGAAGGACTTGTGAGAAATGCCTGTAAAAAAGGTTCCTAAACCTCTACTCCTATACCCAATTCTAAATTCTGCAATAACTCCTCTCTAATGAACTTGTACTGAGGAAGTCCCCTTAATTCCAAGAGTTCTGAAATTCTATTAGCCAAATAGTTCTCTGATATACCACAATGCCCATGGAGGTATGCCTTTCTGCACATTAGGAATACACACATCTCATCAAGGATGCGAGTGTTACCATTGCCCCAAAGTTTTAAACTTCTCCCTTAGACTACTCTATATCCCCAATCTCTGTCCAAGCTTCCCTAATGTTTCCTTCTCATCAAGGAGATGTCATACTTTCTGTTCTGGCTGCTGTGATAAAAGGATACAAAAACTCAACATTTCTGTACAAGATATAATTTTCTGCTCTAATTTGGGCAAGCAACACCTAGTATTACCAACTATCTGGAAACAAATCTACTGCTCTCAATTATGTTTTCAAATACATAGCATTCATTTTATTTGGAATCTACTGATAAGCATTGTGGCTACTTCCTGGAATCCAGTTGTAGAGAGGGAGGAGTGATGAGCAAACAGATCAAGACCATCCGACGAAAGCCATTGAAATTTCTGATGTGAACAAGGGGAAGTGCATGGATACCAGATTGACTACTTAGAAACCAGCAAAGGACAGAAATGGTCTTCCTGCATATAGGAGGCCTCAGCAGTCTATAGGGCCTCTGGTAAAGGAACACCATTTATACCTACTGCATGAATAGATAATGGAAGCCCATTCCTCATACAGGAAAATTTTCTTTGCCTAGACCCATGGTGGAGGCAATATGACCTGCAAGAAATGATGTGAAAGTCCTGGAAGAGTGCCCCACAGAAAGCCTCGCCCTTTCTATGGAGAAAAGGAGGAATGATATAGGTGACACTGGGCAACATGGAGAAATGGTAGGTATAAAGAACTCAGATTGATATGTAAAATAAGATTGTATTGTTTCTTATTTTAATAAAAATATGAAAAAATAAAGAAAACCATGTGGACAACAGCTATAAGTCATCTGAATGACTTTGTTACTGGTGATAATGGTGATAACACAAAGAAGTTAGACATGCATGGAGATTAGTTGTCAAGAAGAAAAGGTTTCATGGATTATGTTTGTTACAGTGGGAGATGAGGATGTCTTCACATCAGAAAATAAGATACTTTTGTGGAATATTGAAAAAAAACCTCACCAATAATAATATTTCTTCTATAGTTAAATTAATTAGGAATGCAGAGAATTATTTTATGGTATTAAAATAATTTCCCAACCAAAATTAGCAAATTACTGGTAATCTACAGAAAACTATCTGCTCTGTGATGGGAGATGTTATTCTGTATATGTTTCTCATACTGATTAATGAATAATTCACTGTTGGCCAATAGGAAAGGAGGAGGGACTAAGAGACAAGGAGGAAAGGAGAAGAAGAAAGGAAGAGCCAAGATGGAGAGTCTGGAGAAAGCAGTTTGCTGGCCGGCTCCCCGGTAAAGAAATACATAGATCAGCAGAAATGGGTTAATAATTAAGACAGAGCTAGCCGATAAGAAACTAGCACCTGGCCATCAGTATAATATCAAATACAGAGTCTCCCTGTGTTATTTGTGGCTGGCGCAGCGGCGGCAGGAAAAGACCGGGCAGTGGGTGGAAAAAGCATACTCTTACAGCTCTGGTTACTTGTGACAAGGAATCTCTGTGAGAGTGACTTTTGTGAACAGAGTTGTCATTTATCTTTGCATTGTGCATTGGGGGAAAATTTAAAGTGTGTGTGTTTTTTTTATATTTCTCTTTGTGTATCTCTTGCGAAAAAATTAATTACTCACCTACATACTACACATAGTCATTGGCCATGGGGTGCTGTTTACTTTGGGAAAACAAGATGAAGAAACTTTATATTCTTTGTGTGTTTTGGACATCAGCCCTCTGTCAGATGTAGGGTTGGTGAAGATCTTTTCCCAGTCTGTAGGCTACATTTTGTTTTTGTCAACTATGGCCATTGCCTTACAGAAGCTTCTTAGTACCAGGAGGTCCCATTTATAAATTGTCAATCTTGGTGTCTGTGCTACTGGTGCTATGTTCAGGAAGCAGTCTCCTGTACCATTTCCTTCAAGAATACCTACCATGTACTCTTCTCAGAGGTTCACTGTAGCTGGACTTATGTTGAAGTCTTTGATCCATTCGGACTTAAGTTTTATGCATGGGGATAGACATGAGTCTGTAGCCTTTTACATACTACCACCCTGTTGTGCCAGCACCATTTGTTGAAGGTGTTTTCCTCCTCCCAGTGTACACTGTTAGCTGTTTAATCAAAAATCAGGTGTTCATATGTGAGGGGTTTAATATCAGTATTTCAATTCCATTCCATTGGACTGTCTACTTTTATGTAAATACCACGCTGTTTTCAGGACTATAGCTCTATAGTAGAATTTGAAGTCAGGAATGGTCATGCCTGCTAAAGTTCCTTTATTTTATAGGGTTGTTTTGGCTATTCTGGGTCTTTTTTTTCATATAAAGTTGAGTATTATCTTTTATAGTCAGTGAAGATGTGAGCTGGGATTTTGATGGCAAATGCTTTGAATGTCTAGATTGCTTTTGGCAAGATTGCTATTTTTAGTATGTTTATCCTACCTATCCAAGAGCATGGGAGATCTTTCTATTTTCTGGTGTTTTCTTTAAATTCTTTCTTTAAAGACACAAAATTCTTACTATATAGATATTTCACTTGTTTAGTTAGAATTACCCCCAAGATATTTTATGTTGTTTGTGGCTATTGTAAAGGGTAATGTTTCTTTGATTTTTTTCTCAGTATTTTTAATGTCTTTATATATTAGAGCTATGGATTTCTTTAGTTAATCTTGTATCCTGCTAATTGGCTTAAGGTGTTTATCAGCCATAGGACTTCTCTGGTATAGTTTTTCAAGACACTTTTGAAAACTATCATATCATTTGAAAATAGTGTAAGATTGACTAATTTTTCCAATTTGTATCTCCTTGAAATCCTTTTGTTGTTTTATTACTCTAGCTAAAACTGCAAGTACAATATTGAAGAGCTGTGGAGAGAATTGGCAAACTTGTCTTGTTCTCGATTTTAGAATAATACAAAGAATTGAGGAAACTAATCACATAAACACCATATAACTTTATTTTAAAAAAAGTGGGGTACACAACTGAATAGAGACTTCTCAATAGAGGAATCCAAATTGGCTGAAAGACATTTAAGAGAGTGCTCATCATCCTCAGCCATTAGGGTAATGAAAATCAAAACAACTCTGAGATACCATCTTATTCTTGTCAGAATGGCTAAAATTAGAAACACCAATGACAACTTATCTTGCAGAGGATGTGGAGAGAAATGGACACTCCTCCACATATGGTGGGAGTGCAAATATGTACAGCCATTTTGGAGATCAGTATGATGGATTTTCAGGAATATGGGTATCTCCAAATTGGCTGTACATATTTGCACTCCCACTAGCTATGGATGGCTGTTCCCCTTTATCCACATCCTCTCCATCATAAGCTGTCATTCATGTTTTAGATTTTAGTCATCTCGCTTGAGTATCATGGTATCGAAGAGTTGTTTTGGTTTGCATTTCCCTGATGACAAAGCGTGTTGAGCACATTCTTAAGTGTCTTTCCACCATTTTTGATTCCTCTAATGAGAATTCTCTATTCAGTTCTGGACCCCAGTTTTTAATAGGGTTATTTGGCGTTTTGGTGACTAATTTCCCAAGATCTTTGATTTTGGAGATCAGCCCTCTGTCATATGTGGGGTTGGTGAAGATTTTTTTCCACTCTGTGGGCTGCTGTTATGTCTTGTTGACTGTGTCCTTTGCCTTACAGAAGCTTCTTAGTTTCAGGAGGCCCCAGTTATTAATTGTGGATCTCACTTTTTATGCAACTGGTATTATGTTCAAGAAGTGGTCTCTTGTAACAATTCATCCAAGTGTACCTCCTACTTTCTTTTCTATGTGGTTCAGTGTGGCTGGATATATGTTGATGTCTTTGATCCATTTGGACTTAAGTTTTTGCATGGCAATAGACATTACTCTATCTCTAGTCTTCTACACACCACCATCCAGTTATATCAGCACAAATTTTTGAAGAGGCTTTCTTTTTTCACATTGTATAACTTCAGCTTCTCTTTTTAAAAATGAGGTTTTCATAGGTGTGTGGGTTAATACCAGGGTTTTCAATTTGATTCCATTGGTCTTCTGTGTACTTTTGTGCCAATACCAACTGTTTTCAGGACTATAGTTCTGTAATAAAGCTTGACATTTGGAATTGTTATGCCTCCTTAAGTTCGTTTATTGCACAGGGTTGTTTTGGCTGTCTTGTGTCTTTTGTATTTCTATATAAAGTTGAGCATGAGCAGGATTGAAGGGAGCAGCTTTGCCATCGGATGCCTGTGATGGACATGGACAGGTGACATTGGGTGCAGGGTCAGGGGAGGCCCCATCCCCTGCCAGCACTCTGATTTGCATATTCAAATGCTGCCTGGAGACTCAGAAGACATCAAGAAAGTACAGAAACTGCCTGGGTTAATTTGCATAGCCACACCACCAAAAGAGATAACCTGCATATATGTGCATGTCAAAATCCCAAACAGCTGGGATAACTTGCATGCATTTGCATAGCAAAAGCATGTAAAGAACCATAAATTTGCATATTAAAGTGCATTCCCACAACTCGGGTTTTTTTCATTTGCATATCCAAATGTGAACCCCAATCAGTCTCACAGATTTGCATGCACTGTGCTCATTTGCATAATCTCAATTACTAGTGCCTCCTTTGCATAACACCAGTCTCATTTACATATTTAAATGGGCGACAGGGTTTTAAGTTGATCCAGACTGCTCAGCATCAGGCCCACCCATTAGCTGCAGCCCTGACCAAGCTCGCCTGCCCCCTGCAGGTCCGAGGTCACAGTCAATGACCCACTCTGGGCCTCACCCTCACCTACAGCAGTGCCAGCCCCTCCTTCCTGTCCTCCAGCCATTGCAAGGCAGCTCCCAGGTAAGGAGGTGCGAGAGCTGGAAGCACAGATTCAGGATAGGCGGGCCCCCGAGTGTGTGGCTGAAGTATGGGTGTGGCCTCTGTGGTGGACAGGTCTTGGTCCGGACCGTGTACTCACAGGAAATGGTGACCGGGAGCAGGAGGTGACCTCCCGCCCACCCCTCACCATTTTCATCCCCAGGTGGGCGTGGCAGGAGTCTCCTACCACACTCTGAGGTCAACAAGCAGCAATGCTAGGGCCCACAGGGCAGTGGCCCTGGAGGTCGTGGCAGTGCAGGTCATGACAGTAAAACCCCTGGGGATGCAGGGTGTGGCCCCAGTGAAATCACAGACCTTGGCCAGGTCTCCCCCCCTCCTGATCCTTTGCTGTTAATCACTGCAAGCCACGCCCCTCTCTGTCAATCACTGCAGGCCCCGCCCCATGCCAGGAGGAGTGCAGGACGACTGGGCGGGGGCCATGTCTGCCATCTTCATAGGTGGAGAAGGGGGGGCCCCCAAGCCTATGGCAGGACTTCCTGGCAAGGGAAACCAGGCAGCTGAGACTCACGACAATCTTCGTGGGTGGGGCAGGACTTCCGCTCGCAGATTGCAGCCAAAGCCGACCTTAGCCGAGGCCATCAGGAACTTTTGTAACTGCTGTGGCCAGGACTGCATTACCCAGCATCCTATGCGGCCGCTCTCTGCTTCGCTGCCCAGAGACTTCCGGGTTTGGACGTTCAGGCCAGGGACTGCATTTCCTGGCATTCTGTGGGGTCGATTCCTGCCTATAAGCCCAGGGACTTCCAGTTTTCATGTGTTGAGGCACGGGACTGCATTCCCCAAGGTGCTTGAGGTGGCTTCCTGATTTTCAGCATGAAACTTCCGGTTTTAGTTCGTGGAGGCTGCCCAGAGACTTCTGGGTTTGGACGTTCAGCCCTGATTGCATTTACCAGCATCCTTTGTGGCTGCTCCCTGCTTCTCTGCCCAGGGACTTGTTTTCATCTTTGGCAGCCCAAGGATGCTTTGAGGCTGCATCCTGCTTTCCTACCAATGGACTAACGATTGCAATCTTTGACGGTCCGGGATTGCAGTTCCCAGCATGCTGTGTGGCCATATCTTTCTTTTCGACCTTCGACTTCCAGTTCTGGACTTCGAGCCCCCCCCCCCCCCGAACTACAGTTCCCATCAGGAACCAAGCTTGTTTCGATCTTTTCAGTTCCTAAACTTCTGTGCTCCGAGGATCCAGGACTCCATTTCCCAGCATCCTGTGTAGGCACTTCCTGCTTTTCTGCAAGGAACTTCTGGTTTTGCTCTGAGTGGCCAGGACTCCATTTCCCAGCATCCGCCAAGTACACTTCCTGCTTTTGTGCCACAGAAATTCCAGTGTAAAAAACCGCTTATTATTATTATTTTTAAAGTTTCTCGCTTTCTGTTTGTTTGATTTTGTTCTGGGGTTTTTTGAGCCAGGGTTTCCTGTGTGTCCCATGCTGCCCCAATGGCCAATGCCGGGCTCCCGGTGTGAGATTCCCGGGGAGGCGGTGACTGACAGAGTTGTGTTTATTATTATTTTTATTATTATTATTACTACTAATCCTGTTATCATCATCATTGTTATTAATATTTATCATTGTTGTTGTCATTTATATTACCGTTAATAATTATTTATCAGTCTTGTTATTCTTGCTATTGTTATTCTATTATTAATAGTGAAAGACCAAAAAGTGAAGTTAAATGAAGGACAGTTTGACCTGGAAAGCTAACCAATATCTGTTTCTTGGAATTTGCTAGCTTCCTCTCACCAGGCCATGAGATGACTAGAATTCACACTGCCCCTCCTTTCTGCCCCTCCTTTCCTGTGAGTCAACTGGTGGTGAATAGGGTCCTTAGGAAACAAAGAGATAGCTGCAGCTGGTTTGCCCAGACAAAATTAATTAGCACACCCTGAGGCCCTAAGGTCGGCTGACTCTAATAGCGAGACCATCCTACATCCAAGGGTCACATACTCAGTGAACAGAGGGTCCCACCCCCTCCCTAAGCTAGTGGGTTTGCCTTTAAAAACACCTGGGCCCAGGGGAGGGGGCTTCTCCCTAGCCAGCATGCTGGAGGAGCCCATTTGTGCAAACGTTTCCTATTCAGTGAAGTCTCTTGCGTTTTGCAACAACTGGACTGGATATTGAGTTCTTGGGGTATCGACTGAACCTGGAAGACTCCTCATTCTGAGGGTTATTATTATTACCATTTTAATTATCGTTATCGTTATTTTTGGTATTCTATCATTGCTGCTGCTGTTGTTATTATTATTTTTTATTATCATTATCAGTGTCACTATTATTTTGTTATTATTATCATCATCGTTATTATTAGTACTGTCATTATTAATTTATTATTGTTGTTCCTTTGCTGTAGCTAATACCTATAAAACACATAAACGAGACTTAGCGCCCACGTTGAGTTTATTGAGAGAGGGTAGAGAAAGGGGGTACTTCCCTGATTGCATATCCAATACCACATGTTCAGTGCTCAACCATATATACAAAACCAGTAGAATTGTACTCAATTGGTTTTATTGGCATGTTTTTGCATACAAATCCATTCATACATGCTTAACAAGAAAGGAATTTCAAGTGAAGAATATGCAAAGGAATGGAGAAAAGACATGAAGGGGTAAATTGGTGAAATACAGTTTAAATAAAAGGCATGAGAATAAATTTTAAATAATGAAGCTGACTAGAAATATAGCTTAGCAGTCAACAGCACTGGTTGTTGTTACAGAGGACACATGTTCCATTATCAGAAACCATGACAGCCAGCCATCTTCTGTAACTTGAGTTAAAGGGAGATGGTACCCTGTCCTAACCTTTGCAGGTACTTTGCTTATGTGGCTTCAGACAAACATCCTGTTATGAGTGGTTTTTCTGTTCTCACTGCTGCACCAGCCCCCAGGTAACACACAGAGGCATTGTATTAGATGTAAAGTTGTTAGCCTGTTACTACCATTTCTTATTGGTTAGCTGTGTCTTAATATTAAACCATTTCTATTAATCTAATTATTTCCATATGGCCTTATCTTAGCAGAGTGAGGGGCCAGCACTCTGCTTTCTTTGTTTCTTACATCTTGAATCTCCTCCCTACTTCTCCCTCTGTCCTCCTTGTCTCCAATCTCACCTACCTTGCTTTGGTATTAGCCAACAGTGCTTTATTCATTAACCAATTAAAGAACCATATTTACAGAATGACATCTTCCACCCCTTCTTTGCAGGTACCGTGCACAAATGCATAGGAGCAGACAGTCATATACATTACTTAAAGCTTAAAAAGGGAGTTATCTACAGTGATTTCACAGCCCTGTCCTAGACATCAGGAAGACCTAGTTTAGATGAACTCCTGGTCCTGCACAGAAGCAAATATGGCTTTCTGTGAGGCATAATGTTCAGAGATAAAAATCAGCCATAATCTGAAGTTAAAATAACTCAAAAGGAATTTTGGTCTAAGGACATGGTATAGACATGTGACTTGTCCTTAATGTTTTCTGTATTTGTGTCTTTCATCCTTTGTATGTGTGCAATTCACAGGCTCTGATACATCTTTAGAATGTATTGAGACACCTCTATACTGTAGGTCACAATTTAAGGTCGAAAAGATAGATTTTTTTTTTCTCTGTAAGTCTTCAACCGTCTTAGTGGCTGCACTTAAATACTTCTGTCCCTTTTTAAATTGTTAGAAATATATCCTTTGGACTGAACCTAATAAAGGATTAAGGATGATATCATACTTGGGATGGAAAATCGATTCTAGACTGTCTTATTTTGTGATTTTTGCAATTCAGACTTTTGGGAGGGATCCCCATCCTGCTTCCAAATAAATAACACACTGGAGCTTATTCTTACTTGTGAATGCCTGTACTTGCTTACCTTGGCTTTTTTTTTTTTTTTCTGAATTTTGTAACTTTAAGTTACCCCATCCACCTTTGGCCTCTGTGATTTTTTTCATTCCTTACTTCTGTGTATCTTATTTTTATTTACTCTTGCTCTGTCTTAAGATACTTATATGTGCTTTCCTTGCCCCTTCATCTCTTCTGCTGGATTTCTCATATTCATTGTGTGCTGCACTTCTCATATTTATTTATTCTATCTGCCTTGCATCCCTGCCTATCCTTTCTTCTGTCTTGTTCTTGGTCAGTCAGCACTTCATTAGACGAACAGGATGCTCTAGACATTCAAATAACCACAGCTTCCTAGAGCTAAATAAACTCAACATCACATCACCTTTCCCACTATCATTTAAAATATGTTCATAGGCATAAAGAGATTAACATATATTAAAATAAAATTGCACAACATCACCTCTTTGAGATTAGCCAGAGTTTGATGCTCAGAGTTCTTAAAGATATTTGCGTTTGTTACTCATTTAAATATGTGGAGTGAATTCTGCTTTGGAAGACATATTAAAGCTGTATCTCCATAATTATACAAAATGTTTCTGAGACAGCACTCTTTTGACAGCTCAGGTGACTTTTGTTCCCATCCTTTTATTCTCCAGATCAATGAACTTACTTCCCTCTTATTTTACAAACTAAATACTTAAATTAATGGACTGTACCATCTCTGAGTTTTCAAATTACAAATTTGAGTCCAGTAGTCATATATCCATTGCAGTTACCAGAAAAGGAATTCTGTGTGGAACATGTCTCCAGCATTCAAATCAAAATAGAAGGAATAGTTTCTAGTGTACATTGAAGGGGGAAATGGTAGGCAATCAGCTGCTGGAGTTACCATAATGGAAAAGGCCCAGAATACAGCAGAGTTGTGATTTCATAATTTCCAAGTATTGGGATTGTGGTTGTCTGTACCAAGGCCACTGTGGATTTGTTTACAATGTTTTTTAGTTGTTCTGCATTCCTCTTGTGATTTATTGTCTGATTATCCTCCTTCAACATTTGTATACTTCCTTTAATAACTAAATCCATTGGTTCACATTAGCAAGGGATTTGCTGTTGAGTGTGGCACAAATCTCCAGCCAAAATGGAATAAGTTTCTTCTTCTTCACATGTAGCACATGACTTTGAACAATGCTGTCTTATAATTTCTTCTCACTATTCACTGTCACTCATGTCTCCTTACCAGCATGCAGTCATTTTTTTCCATGTGAATGAAAACTGACAGAATTGATGTGTGCACAGTTTATGGTGGGATGTTTAAACTACTCAGTATTCACTTTCCAATTAGGATGGACTTCCATATAGATGTTTAGAATCAGAAAACACAGATATATATGATTCATTATAGTAGCAGTTATGAGGTAGTAGTAAAAGCAATTTTATAGTTGTGTTGTTGCCAGAACAGGAAGAACCAACTGTATTACCGTGACACAGCATTAGGATACTTAGGAACAAGTTGTTTATACTAATGAGTCCTGTGGCTCAGGCTTGCCTGACTCTATTTAATTGATGAGTTGTTTGTAATTTTAATCCAGACTCTGGTGCTTTGTCGTGGGTAGACAGTTTTGCATTGCTTTCAGGCAGGACACTCATTGTTTTGTGAAATAGAAAATACCACAGGAGATGTATTTCTTCTAATCCCTCTGATTTTATGAGGGACTTACCCATGAAGAGGGACCTGTATATGAACTGAGTTCACTGACCAATACAATGGTGGTCACAGTACAAAAAGGGAGGGGGAAATAAGGAGTTTTGTTCCCTGCTTTTATTGTAGTTGGCATTAGCACTAGGAACTGCGGAAATCATTTTTTTTTTCATGATGCCATTGCTTCACAGTTAAGTGTCCTTGGTCTTACACAATCCTTGCAGTTTTATGAGGTCCCATTTATTAATTGTTGGTCTGTTCAGGAAGTTGTCTCCTTTGCCAGTTTTCCACACTTGGTCTTGTTTTTGTTTTAGTGTGTCTGATTTTCTGTTGGGAAAATTAACACACTTGGCCTTGAGTCTTGTGCCGGTGGATGTAAATGAATCTATTTCAATTCATATAAAAATTCAGTTTTACCTGCACCATTTTTGAAGGTGCTATTGTTTTGTTTTTCCATTTTTTATTTCTGAATTTCCTCATCAGAATTCAAATGTCCACCTGTGTTTTGATTATATGCCATGATCTTTAATTCATTCCATTTTTGAACATGTTTGTTTTCTGTACAGAGCCATGCTATTCTTTTACAGTTGAGTTGTTTTACCTATGCTTTTTGTTTTTCATATGAAGGTACAAACTGTATTTTCTAAGTTTTTAATGAAGTTTGTTGTAATTTTTATGGGTATTGTGGTGAATCTGTAAATTGTTGTTAGAGGAATGGCCTTTTGACTGGGTTAATGCTACTGATCATGAGCACTAGAAATCTTTACATCTGCTCATATCTTCTTCAAACTCTTTGTTCATATACTTAAAGGTGTTTCACATGCATTCTTTCACTTGCTTTATTGGAATTACTTGACATATTTTATATTATTTGAGGCTGTTGTGATGACTGCTGTTTCCTTTATGTCTTGCTTGGGCTGTTTGTTGTTTTTACATGGAAGTACTACTATTTGTTTGTTGTTTGGTTGATTGGTTGTTTTATTATTACTGTGCTACCCAGTCAATTTATTGAAAGTGTTTATCACCTGTTCTTCCCTTGCTGAGTTTTAATGTCGTTGATGTGTACCTGTAAGTAATAATAGTCCAGCATCTTCCTTTCCAAATTATATTCCATTGATATCTTTTAATGATTCATTGCTCTAACTAGTACTTCAATTAGAATATTGAGTAGATATAGAGTTTACAACCTTGCCTTGTTGTCCAGGTTTATCAGCCTTTGAATTTATCTCTCTTTCCTCTTTTATAGAGGATTATATTTACTGTTTTTTTTTTTTTTTGTAGATGTACTATTACACCCTATGTCAAATGAGGCCTCCTTTATTGGATTGCATGACCTTTTTATAGTGTTCTTGGTCTGTTTGTAAGGGGTTTTATTTGTTCACCTATGCTTATGAGAGAAATTTGTCTCTAATTATCTTTATATTTCCCACAGTTCTGGACATTTGTGCTGAGTTTGGTTAATGATCTCAAGGTCATCAGGCAGAATTGCTATGGATTTTTGAAATTGGAATCCCCAGAAACTGTCTACCTGGTTGAAATATTCAAATTGTTAAGGTCTATCCAGAAACACAAATATCCACTGTACCATGCATTAGGTTCAAGATATATGGTGTAGTAGCATCTGACATAAATTATCTATGATTATTTGAAAAAAGAGCCTGAACACATGGATATTTGTGTACCTGTTGCATCATAAAATAAATTGGGCAAAGTTTCATTTGTTTTTATATCATGGGATACGTTGAGGAGTACCATTTGTAACTCTTCTTTGAGTCTGGTAAAATCCAATGGTAAAACAAACTTGCACTCAGCTTTTCTTTATTTATTTACTGTATGTATGTTATGTATTTATTTATTTATTTATTTATTTATTTTTAGTTGAGAGGCTTGTAATGATTCATTTTGTTTCTTTATGGGTAATAGGTCTCTATTTAATTTCTCCATGCTGTTTTCTTTGCACTTTGACATGTGGTACCTACCAAGAAAAATATGTATTTCTTTACTTTTCCCACCTTGGGTGAATGAGGTGTTTTTAAAGTATTTTCTATGGTGTTGTTGATTACTGTTATGTCCCCTTTTAATTTCTGAATTTATTAATTTTTATATTATCTCTGTATCTCTAAGTTAATTTTGATAATGTTTTGTCCATCCTGTTGATTTTATAAAAAAATATGTTTTTCTTTGAATAATTTTATTTTTCTTTGATTCTATTTTCTTAATTTTAACCCTGACTTAATAGCTTCTTGCTGTCTAATCCTCTTGGGTATATTTCCCGATCTTGTGTTTGGGGCAATATCAAATGTCATATTGGTGGAGTTTTTCTTTGAATAGGAATTGTTCTTCCCCATCTCATTTGATTAATTTTACTTTGAAGCCTATTTTGATAGATACAAAAATCTCTCAACAAGCTTACTTGCAAACTTGCAAAGTTTACTTGAAAAAAAGTAAATAGATTTTAAAAGTACATGGGAGAAGAAATGGAATCACTTAGAGATGGGAAGGGTCAAAAAGGAGAGTATTGTGGGAAGAAAATAAACAAGGAAGCACATAATCACACATATATAAAGATGCCACGATGAAACCCTATACTCTGTATTTAAACTGAACCAAAATTTAAAATTATTGGCCTTTAAGGTAGATCATTGGGAAATGGCACTTCTCACAAAACTGGACAACCTGAGTTAAATTCCAGTGACCCAAAGTGAAAGAAGCTATAACCATCTCCAGAGAGTTTCTTTGGATTGTTAAAGTCTGTGTGGTAGCACATGTGCACAGGAATGTGCTTGACAACAAAAACAAAACAAAAATAAAAACCATGTAATTAAAATTATAGAAGAAAAAACATTTTAATTACAAATATGAATTAGGAATAGTACAGCTAGGTCTGAGGCAAAGAGTACTTACTGCTATTGTCAAATACCTGTGTTCATTTCCCAGTATCCATGTCTATTGACTTATAACAGCCTATAACTCCAGCTCTATGTAATCCAGTGCTCTTTTGTGTCTTCTTCAGGCAGTCATAGGCATTGTATACATTCATGCAGACACAATTCACAAAACAAAAGCAAATATTTTTATTAAAAGTTATGAAAGAATAAACTGAACAAAGTATCAAGATGCAAACAGGCCAGATTAGAAAGGGAAATTGGGATAAAATCATTTTCAGAATCCAGTCTAGAAGATGTGAGTTAAATGTGTGAGATTCATGCTGGGGAAAATAGTCCCCAAAAGTTGTCTTCTGTTCTACAAACACACACACACACACACACACACACACACACACACACACACACACTTGCATGCATGCACCTGCATGCTTGCACACACACTCTCTCTCTCACACACACACACACACAGACATACACACCATGTGGGAATGTCAATACACACAACAAGGTGAGAAAGACTTAAGCGATGCTTATTAAAGTTTAATAACACTGTGCACCAGAAACACACCTTGGTGGAGAAAAGAATAATCAGCCAGGAAATAGGAAATCCCATGCAAAAATTATTGTACATGACAGACACAATGCAAACATTTTCCCCCACTGGCAAAAATTGCAAAAAAAAAAAAATCCTTAGGGCAAGGCTTGAAGAGAAGGAAGACAATTAGGACACATGGGATATTTTGTTCATCATTTTGAGGGATACATAAAATGATGTTTGTTGCAGTGGTTTTTTGTTTGCTTTTCCAGACTTGTTTTCTCTCTGAATCTCAGGCTGTCCTGAAGATCATTTTGTTGACCATACTAGCCTCAAATAGAAAGAATTCCCTCTGCCTCCTGAGTGCTGGAATTAAAAGGCCTGTGTCACCACACTTAACAGCTAGTGTCCTTTATAACATTTTATAATATGAATGTTTTGTAAATAACAGGGGAAATGATAACACACAGAAAAATATGTGCTGCCTAATAATGATTGATTTATTGGATTCTCCCTCCCCCCTATGCAACCTGGCCCTATTCCTACTCCCAATATCTCCTCTTCCTGCCCTGGTGGTTTCTCCTTAGAACCTGACTGTCACTCCATACAAGTCCTCTCCAGGGCCAGTATCTTCTTCTTATGAAACCTTTCCAGGTCACAGGCCTCTCTAAAGCTCAGGTTCCTTCCAAGCCCTGGATTCGATCTTCTCTGCTGAACTGAGGTGAATCCAGGGGAGTGCCCCCTTGACATCCTGAAGGTAGGGCTTGGAACAGTGCTCCAAACACTGCCAGGACTCGAACATCCTCTCTCCAACTGCAGCTCAATATTAAGGCTGAAGCTTTGCACAACCTGCTTTGTCCATCTCTCAAGGAAGAGTTGACGATGGTCTACAGGATGGTGACTAAGTGAAACCTTGTAAACCACATCAACTGCTAAAAGTGATCCCACCATCTCCTGAATCCTTCCTCTCCATATCATCCCTGGGAAGAAGGAAGAAGCCATACTTGAACCAAGATACGCAAAACCAGGGTGGCTGGATTGTTGCATGGAAATCCTAATGGCTTCTGTATCTATACAAAGAGTTTAGAATGTTTGGTACTCCTGGTCCAAACCTGACCTCAAGTTCTGTGTCTTTTCTGCTCATTTAATCTTGTAACTCAGGATTTGTTAGCCAATCAGAGCTTCAAGCAGAGACTCCAGTCATAAGGGAGGTTTCTTCCCAGTCTTATATGAGGTGCCTTTGGTACAGAGTGTGAAAACAGAAGGTGGAGAAGCTTGGGTTGACGTCTCTCTTGCTCCCATTATCTCTTTCCTCTCCCTTTCTCCCTCATGCTGTCTTTCTTTCTCTCTCTGTCTATCTGTCTGTCTCTGTCTGTCTCTGTCTCTGTCTCTGTCTCTCTCTCTCTCTCTCTCTCTCTCTCTCTCTCAGGTTGCAGATTATATCAGAAGGGCTGACCTGTTTGTCAGTTTGTCATTTATCTTGGGAGGGGTGTAGTGAACTTAGTAAGAACCGAGCTTCACAAAAAAAAAAAATTGATTATTGAAATTAAATAAAAGTATGATGAATAAAATCTTCACCAAATTGTTTGTATGATTTTGATTTCCTCTTTCACGACCTCTCCCCTATCACTTCATATCAAGATGATAAAGAAATGATAGAGACAGGTTTAGAGATATGAATGAGAAAAATTATGGAACGTTCATTGCCATGACCTATGTCAGGATTTTGACAAAATTGTGTAGTTCCTGCTTCAAGAAACTCAAAAGGTTAACATTCTTGGGAACAAGTGTGAGCAAACAAAAATCCATGCACTGGCACTACGTAATAAAAATTAAAGCAAATCTTTAACCAAACATATTTTAACTTGTGAATACACAATATTGTGAGCATTCATTCCTGTAACACAGGTACTTAGGTGTTTAAAGTCTTAACGGTTTCCTCCAATATGATTTGCTTTATATAATACAAAGCAAATGTGTAGGATTGGAATTAGAGAAATCAAACTTCCCAACGAGGCCTATAAGATTGTTAAAATCATGAGTGAAAGTCATGAGTGAAAGTCATGGCCCTGGCCCTGGCCCTGGCCCTGGCCCCCTGGCCCTGGCCCCCCTGGCCCTGGCCCCCTGGCCCTGGCACCCTGGCCCTGGCACTCTGGCCTTGGCCCTGGCCCCCTAGCCTTGGCCCTGGACCCCTGGCCCTGGCCCTGGAACACTGGTCCTGGCCCCCTGGCCCCCTGGCCCTGACAACCTGGCCCTGGCCCTGGCCCCCTGTTCCTGGTCCCTGGCCCTGGCCACCTGGCCCTGGCCACCTGGCCCCCTGGCACTGGACCTGACCCTGGCCCCCCGGCCCTGTGTCAGGCCACCTGGCCCTGGCCCTGGCCCCCTGGCCCCCTGGCCCCCTGGCCCTGGCCCCTGGCCCTGGCCCTGGCCCCCTGGCCCTGCCCCCTGGCCCTGGCTCTGGCACTGGCCCTGGTTCTGGCTCTTCCAGAGCAATGAAAATCTAAACAATACATAGAAACCATGGGATCAAGCTCCTCTAAATGGCAGAGAATGAAGAGGTATTATTTTATTATCAGGAAAGGAAAAAGGTTTGTGGTAGGGGAGATTAATTTTATTTTATCCGTTCTAGGAATTAGAAAATTGATGCATGGAAAAAAGGTTGAAAATACTCATCATTGTACTTGAATGGCATTATGATGCTTTCATTTTCATGCTTATGTCACTATAGGCATGATGTTGCTTGAGAGACAGGTAAATATGTAGAACCCAAAAGAAAGAGCCCTGCTTTGTTTTTGTGAGAAACTCAGTGAGGCTGTAAGGATAGTTCATTGGTGGATATACTCCTTTTAGCATGTGGGAGGGCCACTAAATTGTGACAGAATTTTGGTTCATAAATGTTGCCTGGCAACCCTGCTCACATTCTGTATTCTGTTATCATGGGCCAAGGACCAGAGAGAAGCTTCGAGAAAATGATATCATGGGACATTACAGTCTCCCAAGATAACTATCTCCTAAAACTTTCAATGACAGCATTTGATTTCCCTAAGCAAGTCATAGTCAAATCTCTGGACGTTTGCCTACAGCTTTTACTAGTCACCAAATTCTAGATTACCTAATCATCAGAGAACATTCAATTTCTTCTGTTTATGAATTCTCTCTCTCCTAAGAATTAATACTATGGAAACAAAGATAATAAGACTCACAATTATTCATCAAAAGGTGAATTTGTCATTATTAATTTCCTTCAGGATGGTGATAATCCATTTGTTAGAGTAGACTTAGGGATTATTGGATTACTGTCCATCTCTTTTGAGGCAGGGGTCCAACATATAATATTTAGGATTTTCTAAAAACCCTGCATACACAATGACATTTCAGCATTTAAACATTTCACGACTCTGCTCTCCGATTAAATAAGGGATGAACCTGGGAGTTTCCCACAATCATGTGGGAGTCAGGGAGAGTCAGTTGTGTCTAGTATGGCAGACCATTTCATCATCTGATTATGTTGTTATTTGATTATTAAAATAGGACATTAGATAATACATGATCAGTGGATTCCACGATGTGGGAAACTATTATTATGGAACATCTAAATATCAATTTTGTACTTAAAATATTTAAATTAATCACGACAGCTTTGTTCAAGAGCAAGGTTTGGAGACACATTAGGGAATTGGATGATGTTACATGAACTCATTGTTTGATTATTTAACTATATAAAACAATGATTATATCATCCATGACACCAGGAATCTGGTGCCACAGATAATCTAATTACATAATGAATTTATTTAAATGGACAGTCTGTGTTAATACCCGAGATAATGTAAATATTAAGTTATGTAAACCAAAATCCTCCATTCCATGAAGAGACCTGAAAAGCTTCCTCTTGTGGAAACAAAGAAAGAAAGAATTCAAAAGATACTATTTTTTGTATCACCAATTCCTGGACAGATTTGCCAGGTATGAAACTGTAGGCTGTCATCATGCATTTTTAAAATGCCATCAGTTAATCATCAGATAATCATACTGTCTTGCCTGATGAATTCTGTTGGCCTGACATCATCACAAGCACCTGAATCTCCTTTGTGGTGAGGCAGGATATGAGATATTGGGATTAATCCTGGCGTAGCAGTAGTAGCCACAGTGTTGCTAACAGGTGAAAAGATGGCTACAGCAGGGGCATCACCAGCATAGCTGAGAGAGAGAGGTTCTTCCGTGTTCTGAGTCATCATCCTTTTGCCAGGTCTCGGTGATGGTGCCGACCACCTAGTGCCACTCCTTCTTCTCATGGTAGATCACAACTAATGTGAAGATGTGGTGGAACATCAGGTAGTCAACACCCAGACCATTGTGCCCGCCTTGGTGAAGTCCTTGTACTTCTCGGAGGGCACCATGCAACCTTCTGGATTCAATCACCCAGCATCCCTCGTACTCTGGGGGATGCATAGATCATTCAGACAACGCTCTGCCCATGTCTACAACTTTCCTAACCTTGTCCCTGACAGATTTTTGCACCCTGACCTTAATCGGTGATGGCACTCTCTGTCGTTTACATAATTTAGAGAATTAAATAAGTCACTAATAGCTAACTGTCACAATAAATAGGGGATATAGCATTCTACTGGCAGGGAAGCATGGCCAGACTCCAGTCATGAAGGATGTCATCATCATTATCAATTGAGTCAATGAATCATACAATGTGAAGATATTGCACATTATCTCTACAAGGGGGAGCTTTACAGGTCTCTTCATGGAATGGAGGAATGTTGTTTACATAACTATACAAATATTTACATTACCTTGGGGATTAACACAGATTGTCAATTTAAATTCATTAATTAGGTAATTTGAAGATCCGTGGCACCAGATTCTAGGTGTCATGGATGATATAACCATTGTTTTATATAATTAAATAATCAAATAATGAGTTCATGTAACATCATCCAGTTCCCTAAGGTAGCTCCAAACCAGGCTCATGAACCATGCTGTCTTGATTAATTTAAATATTTTAACTACATAATTGATATTAAGATGATCTATAATAATTGCCTCCCACATTGCGTCAGCAAAATCCACTGATCATGAATTATCTAATGTCTTATTTTAATAATCAAATAACGACATAATCTGAGGATGAAATGGTCTGCCTGACCCCACACAATTGACTCTCAGTTGACTCCCACATGATTGTGGGAAATCCCAGGTTCATCAGTTATTTAATCGCAGAGCAGAGTAGTTGCTGCATGTTGAAATGCTGAACTGTCATTGTGTATGAAGGTTTTAGAAGTCACATATTTAATGGTGGGCGGCTCCCTCAAAAGAGATGGACTGAAATCCAATAAACACTAAGTCTACTCTATCAAATGGATTATCACCTTCCTGAAGGAAGTCACCAATGGAAAACTCACCTGTTGATAAATAATTGTGAGACTTATTGTCTTTTGTTCCATAGTTTGACTTCTTAGGAGAGAGAGTATTCATAAACAGAAGACTTTGAACTGTTTCTCCACAGACTACATTCTCTGATGATTAGGTAATCTTGAATTTGGTAACCAGTAAAAGCTGTAGGCACGCTTCCAGAGCTGTAGCTATGACTTGTTTAGGTGAATCAAATGCTGTCATTAAAAGTTTTAGGAGATAATTATCTTGGGAGACTGTAATGTCCCATGATAACACTTTCTCGAAGCTGCTCTCTGGTCCTTGGTCCATGATACCAGGATACAGAATGCAAGCAGGGTTGCCACGCAACATTTATGAACCAACACTCTGTCACATTCTCGTGCCACTCCCACATGCTAAAAGGAGCATACCCACCGATGAACTAACTTTACAGCCTCATTGAGTTTCTCACAAAAACAAAGCAGGGCTCTTTCTTGTGAGTTCTACATATTTACCAGTCTCTCAAGCTACAACTTGCCTATAGAGACATAAGCACGAAAACAAAAGCATCATTGTGCCATTCAAGTACAATGATGAGTATTTTAAACCTGTTTTCTATGCTTCAATTTTCTAATTTCTAGAACGGAAACAATACAATTAATCGCCTCTAACATTTCCCTCTATTGAAAATAAAATTAATTCCTCTTCATCCTCTTACATATAGAGGAGCTTGACCCATGGTTTCTCAGAGTTGTTTAGATTTGCATTAGGCTGATGATTAAGGATTTTGAGCAGTGTCTTATGTTTCTTTCAGTCATTTTAGATTCCTCAATTGACTGTTCTGTATTAATTCCTGTACCCTGCTTTCTAATATGGTTATTTAGAGTGATTTATTTTTGGTGGTGTGTCATTTTATCAGCCCGACAGAGTTCATTAGATGAAATTCCCTGATCAGGAGATCATTCAGTTATTCCATTTTTAAAATCGGTGGTCACTGTGTCCTTCATGGGTCAGTACTGTTGCAACCTTTCAGATCCTGATGATGCGAAACAGTACAATTGTTTTAAAATCATGTAATCATTCGATTGTTAAAAATCTACTATTACGTCATCAGTAATCACTGCATAAGGCAGTGTCCCCCATTCTCTGGGCACTGCTTCTGGTACCAATCTCCTGCTGTGTCAATCCCTCAGCAGCCAAATGACGGATGACACCATCATTACTTACGCAATCAAATAACTTAATAATTGGATAGGCCTCCATAATTAACTTTCATAAGATGGAACAAAACTCCAGTGATTGTCAAGGAAGTAGTACTTAGATAATTAAATTATACCACAAGATGAACTCCCATGGAGAATGGCCTAACTCCAGTCAAGAAGAACAACATCTTCATCGATTTAAATAAATAATATATAATCAAAAATGATTGAATAATGACATGGTGGTGTATACTTAAATCCCACATGGAGTAGTCAGACTGATTTCTTCCTGGAATACTGAAGTTTTTAAAAAATTAAATTGATAATTAATTAGTGGGCTTTTATAGTAACTCTGACTAGATGGCACCAAAGTCCTAAACCTATCGCTGATGTAAAGATCTATTTACATAGCTAAATGGCAAAGTAATGTGATGATATTACATCATAAACTACCAAAATCTGACTCCAAAAGGGACTTATGGTCCATAACATTACCTGTATTTTAAATACGTAAATGAAATGATGTATTATTACATACTTTAATAGTTTAACAGTTAAAGAAGTATGTGTAGCATTAGATGATGTGATGGTCTAGTACAATGGTCTCCCCTAAGGAGGCTCAAACTCCAGTGATCATAAAATACATAATGACAGATTTCCATAATTAAATGAATAAGCATTAAACAAGTGGATGGTGTTTTATGCGTGAAGCCTAAATGATTGCTCAATATTGAGGAGACATTGAGTCTTAATCATAGATTTGAACAAAAAATGAATGAATAGAGATAGTTTCTCATAAATCGCCCCTATAGAGATAACAAAATGATATCAACATTGATTAAAATAAAGAAAGGAAGAAATAAAAAATAATTCACAAGATATAATTTAACACCAACAAGGTGGATTCAGACTTCACTCTGCCTTGTGTAGAAAAAGACAGATTTGAATAATGAAATAATCAGATATTTAGATCGTCTGTGGCAATAGATTCCAGCTGTCATGGATGATATAATCACTGTTTTATGTAATTAAATAATCAAACAATGAGTTCATGCAACATCATCCATTTCCCTAAGGTGGCTCCAATCCAGGCTCATGAACGATGCTGTCGTGTTTAATTTAAATATTTTATCGACATAATTGACATTAAGATGGTCTATAATAATTGCCTCCCACATCACCTAACATCAGTACACTGAAATCCAAAAATCAATAAGTCTACTCTAACAAATGGATTATCACCTTCCTCAAGTAAGTCAACAATGGCAAACTCACCTTTTGATAAATAATTGTGAGTCTTACTATCTTTTATTCCCTAGTTTCACATCTTAGGAGAGAGAGTATTCATAAACGGAAGATATTGTACTGTTTCTCTACAGACTACGTTTTCTGATGATTAGGTAATCTTGAATTTGGTAACCAGTAAAAGCTGTAGGCACACTTCCAGAGGTGTGGCTATGACCTTTTTAGGCGAATCAAATGCTGTCATGAAAAGTTTTAGGAGATAGTTATGTTGGGAGACTGTAATGTCCCATGACAACACTTTCTCGAATCTGCTCTCTGGTCCTTGGCCCATGTTACCAGGATACAGAATGCAAGCAGGGTTGCTAGGCAACATTTATGAACCAACATTCTGTCACATTCTAGTGCCCCTCCCGCATGCTAAAAGGAGTATACCCACCAATGAACTAACCTTACATCCTCTCCTAGATTCTCACAAAAACAGAGCAGGGCTCTTTCTTTTGAGTTACAAATATTTACCAGTCTCTCAAGCTACAATATGCCTATAGTGACATAAGCACAAAAACGAAAGCATCATTGTGCCATTCAAGTACAATGATAAGTATTTTAAACCTGTTTTCTATGCTTCAATTTTCTAATTTCTAGAACAGAAACAATAGAATTAGTCGTCTCTACCATTATCCTTTTCTCTTTATTGAAAATAAAATAAACCCCTCTTCATTCTCTTACCTTTAGAGGAGGTTGATGCCATGGTTTCTCAAAGTGGTTTAGATTTGCAATAGGCTGACGATTAAGGATTTTGAGCAGTGTCTTATGTTTCTTTCAGTCATTTTGGATTCCTCAATTGACTGTTCTCTATTAAGTCCTGTACTCAGCTTTCTAATATGGTTATTTAGAGTGATTTATTTTTGGTGGTGTGTCATGTTATCAGTCCGACAGATTTCATTAGATGAGATTCCCTGATCAGGAGATTATTCAGTTATTCCATTTTTAAAATCGGTGGGCACTGTGTCCTTCATGGGTAGGTTCTGTTGCAACCTCTCAGAAACCGATGATGCGAAACAGTACAGTTTTTTGAAAATTGTGTAATCATTTGATTTTTAAAAACCAGTAATCACCGTATAATGCAGTGTCCCCCATTCTCTGGGCACTGCTTCTGGTACCGATCTCCTTCTGTGTCGATCCCACAGAAGCCATATGACAGATGACACCATCATTACTTATGCAATCAAATGAGTCAATATTTGGATAGTCCTCCATACTTAACTTTCAAAAGATGGAACCCAACTCCAGTGATTGCCAAGGAAGTAGTACTTAGATAATAAAATAATGCCACGTGATTAACTCCCATGGAAGAATGGCCCGACTCTAGTCAAGAAGAACAACATCTTCATCGATTTAAATAATGAATACATAATGAAAAATGATTGAATAATGTCATGGTGGTGCATACTTAAATCTCACATGGAGTAGTCATACTGTTCTCTTCCTCGAATAATGAGGAATTTAAAAAATTAAATTGATAATTAATTAGTGGACCTTTTATATTAACACTGATGAGATGGCAACAAAGTCTTAAACTTATCGCAGCTGTAAAGATCTATTTACATAGCTGAATGGTGAAGTAATGAGATGATATTACATCATCAACTACCAAAATCTGTCTCCAAAAGGGACTTCTGGTCCATAACATTACCTGTATTTTTAAATACGTAATTTAAATGATGAATTATTAATTAATTACCTAGTTTAACAGTTAAAGAACTAAGTGTAGTATTAGATGATTGATGGTCAGGTACAACGGTCTCCACTAAGGAGGCTCAAAACTCCAGTGATCACTGAATAAATGATGACAGATTTTCAAATTTAAACGTATAAACATTAAACAAGTTGATGGTGTTTTATGCGTGTAGCCTAAATGACTGCTCAATACTGAAGAGACATTGAGTTCTTAATGATAGATTTGAACAAAAAAAAATGAATGAATAAAGAGATAGTTTCTCATAATTCACCCATAGAGGGATAACAAAATGATATCAACCTAGATTTAAATAAAGGAAGGAAATAAGAAAGAAATAAAGGAAGGAAGGAAGGAAGGAAGGAAGAAAGGGAAAGATAGAAAGAATTCACAAGATACAATTTAACACCAACAAGGTGGATCCAAGACTCCACTCTTCCTGGAGTAGAAAAAGACAGATTTGAATAATGAAATAATCAGATAGTTAGATCATATGTCATACTTGAGTGTGAGGCAAGGTGGCGCCAAACTTCTGGGATCACAGATTATATAATGAAAGAATTTAATAATTACATCTTTAAATAAGTAAGCCATTGACAATTTTTTGTATCATCAATTCCTGGGCAGACTTGCCAGGTATGAAACTGTATGCTGTCATCACGCATTTTTAAAATGCCATCAGTTAATCATCAGAGAATCATACTGTCTTCCCTGATGAATTCAATTGGCCTGACATCATCACAAGCACCTGAATCTCTGTTGTGGTGCGGCAGGACGTGAGATAGTGGGCCCAATCCTGGCATAGGGGTAGTAGCCACAATGTTGATAACAGCTGTAAAGATGGGTGCAGCAGCGGCATCAACAGCAGAGCTGAGAGAGAGATGTTCTTCCATGTTCTGAGTCGTCATCCTTTTGCCAGGTCTTGGTGATGGTGCCGACCTGCTAGTGCCACTCCTTCCTCTCATGGTAGATCACAACCGATGTGAAGATGTGGACAAACAGCAGGTAGTCAACACCCAGACCACTGTGCCAGCCTTGGTGAAGTCCTTGTACTTCTTGGTTGGCACCGTGCAACCTTCTGGACTCAATCATCCAGCATCCCTTGTACTCTGGGGGATGCTTAGATCATTCAGAAAATGCTCTGCCCATGTCTACATCTTTCCTAACCTTGTCCCTGAAAGATATTTGCACCCTAACCGTAAACGGTGATGTCATTGTCGGTCGTTTACATAATTTAAAGAATTTAATAAGTCAGTAATACCTAACTGTCACAATACATAGATGATGTAGCATTTTACTGGCAGGGAAGCATGGTCAGAATCCAGGCATGAAGGATGTCATCATCATCACTTGAAAAAATGAATCGTAAAATGTGATGATATTGCACATTAACTCCACAAAGGGGAGCTTTACAGGTCTCTTCATGGAATGGTGGATTATTGTTTACATTACTATACAAATATTTACATTATCTTGGGGATTAACACAGATTGGCAATTTAAATACATTAATTATGTAATTAGATGATGTGTGGCACCAGATTCCAGGGGTCATGGACGTTATAATCTTTGTTTTATATAATTAAATAATCAAATAATGAGTCCATGTAACATCATCCACTTCCCTTAGGTGGCTCCAAACCAAGGTCATGAACGATGCTGTCGTGATTAATTTAAATATTTTAACTACATAATTGACATTGAGATGGTCTATAATAATTGCCTCCCACATCGTGTCACCACAATCCACTGATCATGGATTATCTAATGTCCTATTTTAATAATCAAATACCAATATAATCAGAGGATGAAATGGTCTGCCATACGCCACACAATTGAGCCTCAGTTGACTCCCACATGATTGTGGAAAACTCCCAGGTTAATCCCTTTTTTAATCACAGAGTTGGGTAGTAACATGTTTAAATGCTGAACTGTCATTGGGTATGCAGCCTTTTTAGAAGATATCACATATTTAATGTTGGACGGCTGCCTCAAAAGAGATGGACTGAAATCCAACAATCCCTAAGTCTACTCTAACAAATGGATTATCACCTTATTGAAGGAAGTCAACAATGGCAAACTCACCTTTTAATGAATAATTGTGAGTCTTATTATCTATCGTTCCATAGTTTCACTTCTTAGGAGAGAGAGTATTCACAAACAGAAGACTTTGAAATGTTTCTTCACAGACTACCTTCTCTGATGATTAGGTATCTTAAATTTGGTAACCAGTAAAACCTGTAGGCACACTTCCAGACGTGTGGATATGACTTGTTTAGGCGAATCAATTGCTGTCATTAAAAGTTTTAGGTGATAGTTATCTTGGGAGACTGTAATGTCCCATGTTATCCCATTCTCGAAGCTTCTCTCTGGTCCTTGGCACATGATACCAGGATACAGAATGCAAGCAGGGTTGCCAGGCAACATTTATGAACCAACATTCTGTCACATTCTAGTGCCCCTCCCACATGCTTGAAGGAGTATACCCACCGATGAACTAACCTTACAGCCTCACTGATTTCTCAGAAAAACAAAGCAGGGCTCTTTCTTTTGAGTTCTACATATTTACCAATCTCTCAAGCTACAACTTGCCTATAGTGACATAAGCATGAAAACGAAAGCATCATTGTGCCATTCAAGTACAATGATGAGTATTTTAAACCTGTTTTCTGTGCTTCAGTTTTCTAATTTCTAGAACGGAAACAATACAATTAATCGCCTGTACCATAATCCCTTTCCCTTCATTGAAAATTAAATTAACTCCTCTTCATCCTCTTACCTTTAGAAGAGCTTAATCCCATGGTTTCTCAGAGTTGTTTAGATTTGCATTAGGCTGATGATTAAGGATTTGAGCAGTGTCTTAAGTCTCTTTCAGTTATTTTGGATTCCTCAATTGACTGTTCTCTATTAAGTCCTGTACCCTGCTTTCTAATATGGCTATTTAGAGTGATTTATTGTTGGTGGGGTGTCATGTTACGAGCCCGACAGAATTCAATAGATGAGATTCCCTGATCAGGAGATTATTCAGTTATTCCATTTGTAAAATCGGTGGTCACTGTGTCCTTCATGGGTCAGTTCTGTTGCAACCTCTCAGAAACTGATGATGGGAAACAGTACAGTTTTTTTTTTTTTAAATCGTGTAATCATTCGATTGTTAAAAATCTACTATTACGTAATCAGTAATCACAATATAAGGCAGTGTCCCCCATTTTCTGGGCACTGCTTCTGGTACCGATCTACTGCTGTGTCAACCACTCAGCAGCCAAATGACAGATGACACCATCATGACTTACGCAATCTAATAAGTTAATAATTGGATAGTCCTCCATACTTCACTTTCATAAGATGGAACCAAACTCCAGTGATTGTCAAGGAAGTAGTACTTACATAACTAAATAATTGCACGTGAGTAACTCCCATGGAGGAATGGCCCGACTCTAGTCAAAAGAACAATATCTTCATCGATTTAAATAATTAATATATAATGAAATATGATTGAATGATGCCATGGTGGTGCATTCTTAAATCCCACATGGAGTAGTCAGACTGATATCTTCCTGGAATAATGATGTTTTTAAAAAAATTAAATTGATAATTATTCAGGGGGCCTTATATAATAACTCTGACGAGATGGCACCAAAGTCCTCAACCTATCGCTGATGTAAAGATCAATTTACATAGCTAAATGATGAAGTAATGAGATGATATTACATTATCAACTCCCAAAATCTGACTCCAAAAGGGACTTCTGGTCCATAACATTACCTGTATTTTAAATACGTAAATTAAATGGTGAATTATTACTTAATTCCCTAGTTTAACATTTAAAGAAGTAAGTGTAGTATTAGATGATGTGATGGTCTGGTACAACGGTCTCCCCTAAGGAGGCTCAAAACTCCAGTGATCACTGAATACATACTGACAGATTTTAATAATTAAATGAATAAACCTTAAACAAGTGGATGGTGTTTTATGCGTGAAGCCTAAATGATTGCTCAATAGTGAAGAGACATTTAATTCTTAACCATAGATTTGAACAAAAAATGAATGAATAAAGAGATAATTTCTCATAGTTCACCCCTAGAGAGATAACAAAATGATATCAACATTGATTTAAATAAAGAAATGAAGAAAGATAGAAAGAAAGATAAATAGATAGATAGAAAGAACTCACAAGATACAATTTAACACCTACAAGTTGGATCCAGACTCCACTCATTCCTGGAGTAGAAAAAGACAGATTTGAATAATGAAATAATCAGATAGTTAGATCGTCTGTCACACTTGAGTCACACAAGGTTGCGCCAAACTTCAGGGATCACAGATTTTATAATGAAAGAACTCAATAATTACAACTTTAAATATGTAAGCCGTTGACCTTTTTTTGTATCATCAATTCCTGGGCAGACTTGCCAGGCATGAAACTGTATGCTGTCATCACGCATTTTTAAATGCCATCAGTTATTCGTCAGATAATCATACTGTCTTGCCTGATGAATTCTGTTGGCCTGACATCATCACAAGCACCTGAATCTCTGTTTTGGTGCAGCGGGGGATGAGATAATGGGCCCAATCCTGGCATAGCAGTAGTAGCCACAATGATGATAGCAGCTGAAAAGTGGGCTGCAGCAGGTGTATCACCAGCATAGCTGAGAGAGAGATATTCTTCTGTGTTCTGAGTCGTCATCCTTTTGCCAGGTCTCGGTGATGGTGCCGACCTCCTAGTGCCACTCCTTCTCATGTTAGATCACAACCGATGTGAAGATGTGGAGGAAGAGCAGGTAGTCAACACCAGACCACGATGCCGGCCTTGGTGAAGTACTTGTACTTCTGGGAGGGCACCGTGCAACCTTCTGGACTCAATCATCCAGCATCCCTCGTACTCTGGGTGATGCTCTGGCCATTTCTACAACTTTCCTAACCTTGTCCCTGACAGATATTTGCACCCTAACCGTATTCGGTGATGGCACTGTCCGTCGTTTACATAATTTAAAGAATTAAATAAGTCAGTAATGGGTAAATGTCACAATAAATAGGGGATGTAGTATTTTACTGGCAGGGAAGCATAGCCAGACTCCAGGCATGAAGGATGTCATCATCATCAATTGAGTCAATGAATCATAAAATGTGATGATATTGCACATTAACTCCACAAAGGGGAGCTTTACAGGTCTCTTCATGGAATGGAGGATTGTTGTTTACATAACAATACAAATATTTACATTATCTTGGGGATTAACACAGATTGTCAACCTAAATACCTTAATTATGTAATAGGATGATCTGTGGCACCAGATTCCTGGTGTCATGGACGATATAATCATTGTTTTATATAATTAAATAATCAAATAATGAGTTCATGTAACATCATCCACTTCCCTAAGGTGGCTCCAAACCAGGCTCATGAAAGATGATGTCGTGATTAATTTAAATATTTTAACTGCATAATTGATATTAAGATGGTCTATCATAAATGCCTCCCACATCGCTTCACCACAATCCATTGATCATGGATTATCTAATGTCCTACTTTAATAATCAAATAACAACATAATAAGAGGATGAAATGGTCTGCCATACTCCACACAATTGACTCTCTGTTGCCTCCCACATGATTGTGGGAAACTCCCAGGTTCATCAGTTATTTAATCGCAGAGCAGAGTAGTAACATGTTGAAATGCTGAACTGTCATTGTGGATGCAGTGTTTTTAGATGATATCACATAATTACTGTTGGGCAGCTGCCTCAAAAGAGAGGGACTGAAATCCAATAATCACAAAGTCTACTCTAACAAATGGATTATCACCTTCCTGAAGGAAGCCATCAATGGCAAACTCACCTTTTGATGAATAATTGTGAGTCTTATTTGTCTTTTGTTCCATAGTGTGACTTCTTAGGAGAGAGAGTATTCATAAACAGAAGAGTTTGAACTGTTTCTCCACAGACTACGTTCTCTGATGATTAGGTAATCTTGAATTTGGCAACCAGTAAAAGCTGTAGGCACACCTCTAGAGGTGTGGCTATGACTTGTTTAGGCGAATCAAATGTTGTCATTAAAATTTTTGGAGATAGTTACCTTGGGAGACTGTAATGTCCCATGATAACACTTTTCGAAGCTGCTCTCTGGCCCATGATACCAGGATACAGAATGCAAGAGGGTTGCCAGGCAACATTTATGAACCAACATTCTGTCACATTGTAGTGCCCCTCCCACATGCTTGAAGGAGTATACCCACCGATGAACTAACCTTACAGCCTCACTGAGTTTCTCAGAAAAACAAAGCAGGGCTCTTTCTTTTGAGTTCTACATATTTACCAATCTCTCAAGCTACAACTTGCCTATAGTGACATAAGCATGAAAACGAAAGCATCATTGTGCCATTCAAGTACAATGATGAGTATTTTAAACCTGTTTTCTGTGCTTCAGTTTTCTAATTTCTAGAACGGAAACAATACAATTAATCGCCTGTACCATAATCCCTTTCCCTTCATTGAAAATTAAATTAACTCCTCTTCATCCTCTTACCTTTAGAAGAGCTTAATCCCATGGTTTCTCAGAGTTGTTTAGATTTGCATTAGGCTGATGATTAAGGATTTGAGCAGTGTCTTAAATCTCTTTCAGTTATTTTGGATTCCTCAATTGACTGTTCTCTATTAAGTCCTGTACCCTGCTTTCTAATATGGTTATTTAGAGTTATTTATTGTTGGTGGTGTGTCATGATAACAGCCTGGCAGATTTATTAGATGAGATTCCCTGATCGGAAATTATTCAGTTATTCCATTTTCAAAACCATTGGTCACTGTGTGTTCATGGGTCAGTTCTGTTGCAACTTCTCAGAAACTGATGATGCGAAACATTACAGTTTGTTTTTTTTAAAATCGTGTAATCATTCGATCGTTAAAAATCTACTATTGTGTAATCAGTAATCACTGTATAAGGCAGTGTCTCCCATTCTCTGGCCACTGCTTCTGGTACCGATCTCCTGCTGTGTCAATGCCACAGCAGCCAAATGACGAATGACTCATCATTACTTACGCAATCAAATAAGTTAATAATTGGATAGTCCTCCATATTTAACTTTCAAAAGATGGAACCAAACTCCAGTGATTGCCAAGGAAGTAGTACTTAGATCATCAAATAATACCACGTGATTAACTCCCATGGAGGAATGGACCAACTCCAGTCAAGAAGAACAATAACTTCATCGATTTAAATAATGAATATATAATGAAAAAACATTGAAAAATGACATGGTGGTGCATACTTAAATCCCACATGGAGTAGTCAGACTGATCTCTTCCTGGAATAATGATGAATTTAAAAAATTAAATTGATAATTGATTAGTGGGCCTTTTGTATTAACACTCATGAGATGGCACCAAAGTCCTAAACCTTTTGCTGATGTAAAGATCTATTTACATCGCTAAATGTTGAAGTATTGAGATGATATTACAACATCAACTACCAAATTCTGACTCCAAAATGGACTTATGGTCCATAACATTACCTGTATTTTAAATACGTAAATTAAATGATGAATTATTATTTAATTTCCTAGTTTAACAGTTAAAGATGTAAGTGTAGTATTAGATGAAGTGACGGTCTGGTACAACGGTCTCCCCTAAGGAGGCTCAAAACTCTAGTGATCACTGAATACATACTGACAGATTTTCATAATTAAATGAATAAAGATTAAACTAGTGGATGGTGTTTTATGCGTGAAGCCTAAATGATTGCTCAGTACTGAAGAGACATTGAGTTCTTAATCATAGAATTGAACAAAAATAATGAATGAAGAGATAGTTTCTCATAATTCACCCCTAGAGAGATAACAAAATGATATCAACATAGATTTAAATAAAGTAAGGAAGTAAGAAAGAAAGGAAGGAAGGAAGGAAGGAAGGAATAAAGAAAGAAAGACTTCACAAGATACAATTTACACCAGAAGGTGGATCCGGACTCCACTCATTCCTGGAGTAGCAAAAGACAGATTTGAATAATGAAATAATCTGATAGTTAGATCGTCTGTCAAACTTGAGTGTGACACAAGGTGGCACCAAACTTCAGAGATCACAAATTATGTAATGAAAGAATTTAATAATTACATCTTTCAATAAGTAAGCCGTTGACATTTTTTTGTATCATCAATTCCTGGGCAGACTTGCCAGGTATGAAACTGTATGCTGTCATCACGCATTTTTAAAATGCCATCAGTTAAGCTTCAGATAATCATACTGTTTTGCCTGATGAATTCTGTTGGCCTGACATCATCACAAGCACCTGAATCTCTGTTGTGGTCTGGCAGGACGTGAGATAATGGGACCAATCCTGGTGTAGCAGTAGTAGCCACAGTAGATAATATCAGCTGAAAAGTGGGCTGCAGCTGGGGTATCACCCATAGCTGAGAGGGAGATGTTCTTCCGTGTTCTGAGTCATCGTCCTTTTGCCAGGTCTTGGTTATGGTCCAGACCTCCTAGCGCCACTCCCTTCTCATGGTAGATCACAACCTATGTGCAGATGTGGAGGAAGAGCAGGTAGTCAACACCCAGACCACCATGCCGGCCTTGGTGAAGTCCTTTTACTTCTCGGTTGGCACCATGCAACATTCTGGACTCAATCATCCAGCATCCCTCGTATTCTGGCAGATGCATAGATCATTCAGAAAATGCTCTGCCCATGTGTACATCTTTCCTAACCTTGTTCCTGACAGATATTTGCACCCTAACTGTAAACTGTGATGTCATTGTCAGTCCTTTACATAATTTCAAGAATTTAATAAGTCAGTAATGGTACCTGTCACAATAAATAGGTGATGTAGCATTTTACTGGCAGGGAAGCATGGCCAGAATCCAGGCATGAAGGATGTCATCATCATCAATTGAGTCAATGAATCATAAAATGTAATGATATTGCACATTAACTCCACAAGAGGGAGCTTTGCAGGTCTCTTCATGGAATGGAGGATTGTTGTTTACATTACTATACAAATATTTACATTATCTTGGGGATTAACAGAGATTGTCTATATAAATACATTAATTATGTAATTAGATGATCTGTGGCACCAGATTCCAGGTGTCATGGATGATGTAATCTTTGTTTTATATAATTAAATAATCAAATAATGAGTCCATGTAACATCATCCACTTCCCTTAGGTGGCTCCAAACCAGGCTCATGAACCATGCTGTCTTGATTAATTTAAATATTTTAACTACATAATTGACATTGAGATGGTCTATAATAATTGCCTCCCACATCGCGTCACCACAATCCACTGATCATGGATTATCTAATGTCCTATTTTAATAATCATATACCAATATAATCAGAGGATGAAATGGTCTGCTATTTTATCCTCTGATTATACATATTTACCAGTCTCTCAAGCTACATATTTACCAGTCTCTCAAGCTACAACTTGCCTATAGTGACATAAGCTTGAAAACGACAGAGTTCTTTAGGTGCGATTCCCTGATAAGGAGATTATTCTGTTATTGCATTTTTAAAATCGGTGGTCACTGTGTCCTTCATTGGTGTGTTCTGTTGCAACCTCTCAGAACCTGATGATGCGAAACCGTACAGTTTTTTTTTTAATCGTTTAATCATTCAATTG